>NC_139600.1:3895791-3908291 GCF_946808225.1 Silurus aristotelis | reverse complement strand
ATATAGAGCTACTATAATGTACTATAGAGCTTTTATATTGTACTATATTACATTATAGAGCTACTATTCTGTCCAATAGAGCTATCACATTGTACTACATTATAATATAGAGCTACTATAATGTACTATAGAGCTTCTATATTGTACTATATAAAATTATAGAGCTACTATTCTGTCCAATAGAGCTATCACATTGTACCACATTATAATATAGAGCTACTATAATGTACTATAGAGCTTTTATATTGTACTATATTACATTATAGAGCTACTATTCTGTCCAATAGAGCTATCACATTGTACTACATTATAATATAGAGCTACTATAATGTACTATAGAGCTTCTATATTGTACTATATGAAATTATAGAGCTACTATTCTGTCCAATAGAGCTATCACATTGTACTACATTATAATATAGAGCTAATATAATGTACTATAGAGCTTTTATATTGTAGTATATGAAATTATAGAGCTACTATTCTGTCCAATAGAGCTATCACATTGTACTACATTATAATATAGAGCTACTATAATGTACTATAGAGCTTATATATTGTACTATATTACATTATAAAGCTACTATTCTGTCCAATAGAGCTACCACATTGTACTACATTATAATATAGAGCTACTATAATGTACTATAGAGCTTCTATATTGTACTATATAAAATTATAGAGCTACTATTCTGTCCAATAGAGCTATCACATTGTACTACATTATAATATAGAGCTACTATACTCTAACAAAACTATACTCAGCTATAAAAAGATACAGTGTACATCTCCTGTCAAATTTTAACTAGAATACCTTCGATTAGCAAGGAAATGATATGCTGCAGAAGATAAAGAATATAAAGGCAGAAGACATCTTATTATTTGTCTATTGTTTTGAAAAAAACACAAAGTTATGTCTTGTTATTTTCTTTTGCTTTAAGTGAACATTATCACTTAAATATCACATTGTATAAAGTGTTGAGGTCTGAGTGAGACCTTTCATTGATCTTGTGTTCGCCCACTCTCAAAGGAAATCCTTTTGTGTTCTGCTGTAAAACTAAATAAAAGCTTTTTCTTTTTTTCAGCCCAGCGCAGTGTGAAAGAGCACTTTCAGTGACGTGGGTAGCATATCACTGTCTGATCCCACACAGCTATGACACTACTGATCAGATCATCTTACAGAACATTCTGAGCTGGGAAACCTTTTCAGACACTGCTGTAGACACCCTCCATATAGCTAAGATTTGCTGCTGATATTTATTTATTTGTTTTTTGATCCATTCGGAGATGGACTTTATGGTGTGTTTTGGCTCATTGTCCTGCTGCATAACACAAGTGCACTTGAGATTGAGCTCATGAATTGGATTTACTGCAAGAGCACATAATTCATGGTTAAATCTATAATGGCAAGTCGTCCAGGTCCTGAAGCAACAAATCATCCCCAGACCATCACACTACCACCACCATGTTTGACTGTTGGTATGATGTTCTTTTTATGAAATGATTTTTTAGTTATAGATCTAACGGGATGCACACATGCAAAAAAAGATATATTCATCTTTTGTCTTAACAGTCCACAGAATATTTGCCCAAAAGTCTTGGGAATAATTATGATGTCTGATGAGCTTTTGTGATCTTTTTAGTTAGCAGTGGCTTTTAGCTCTCCCATGAAGGCTATTTTTTGCCCAGTCTCATTTTTATAATTGAATCATGAGCATTTACCTTAACTAAGACAAGTGAGGAATATAGTTCTTTAGATGTTGTTCTGGGTTCTTTTATAAGTTCCTAAATGAATCATCGTTCTTGGAGTAACTTTTGTAGGCTGACTACTCCAGGGAAGGTTCACCACGGCTCCAACAGTCTACATTTGAGGATAATGGCTCCTACTATGGTTCACTGGAGTCCCAAAGCCTTAGAAACTGCTTTGTAACCATTTCCAGATATAGATGTAGATACATAGATATATAGATTCATAGACATGATGTAATATGAAGCACATATTCAATATTCTGCACATTTATTCCACATAGTTACTTCTGTTACTGACATTGTAGCTGTAATTGTACTGGTCTATGTATTGTGATCCTGAATCACTTTTTGGAAACGTTGAAAACATTTTTTTTGGTCTACTAACAATGAATGGTCATGCTTTTCAAAAACACAAGTATCACGTATACACTAATTATACAATTTAACCAGATTTTAAAGCCACAGTAAACTCATTATAATCTAAACAAAAGAGCTGACATCATTTTACGAAGATCACAACAAATTAAATAAAGCATCATTCTATCGTGTGGAGATGTAATATTTATAAACCTTGGATGGTTTTGAAGCGTCATCAATCAAACATGAATTTGTTTCTATTAGTTTAAGCATTAAGGGATTGTGTGTGTGTGTGTGTGTGTGTGTGTGTGTGTGTGTGTGTGTGTGTGTGTGTGTGTGTGTGTTCTTGCAACAGAGATCAGTGATTCAGAAAATAACTCAATCTTTTATTCAGGGAAAAGCAAGCAAACACACACACACACACACACACACACACACACACACACACACACACACACACACACAGACACACACAAACACACACACACACAAGCAGTTTTGAAGTTTTTTTTTATCTAATTAAATTATATATTTCAAACATTAAAAATTTTCTAACGCGTTGTTATAATGCTTTTTTGTATAGTATTGGTGGTTTCTATAATTGCGACGTGATGGTGGTAATAAGAGGTGGATTAAGTCGGGTACGTCCCCACTGAAGGCCCAGAACCAGACATGCCATATTGTAGACAAAGATCTCGTGTGTGTACACCACGTTTGTGCATTTCTACAATTTCTTTCTTTATTTCAATGTTTATTCTTTTTACAACCTTCTTTCCAGCACTATCACTACACTTCTTGGGACCTATGGTGCTAAATTTATAGTGAAATGGAACAAAAACACTAATAAAATGGGAAAAAAGCACAATATTGACACGAGAATGACGAGAATGCACAGAATGCGATTGAGCATAAAGCGTGGGGATTGGAGGTGACAAGTGACGAGCAGAATGCGTGACTGGGGTGACACCGGGGTTCCACTGTGTTTCTATATATATATGTTATAAACATATACACATCACCCGAAGACGACGAGAGATCAGGAAGACCTTTAACGAGTTAAACCCCATAATATGTCAAAACCGTTTGAAGACTCGTGCACGATGATCGTCGGAGAACAGTCCACATGATCTCACTGCCGCACCCACCCTACTCGCCAGATTTTGCTCCTGCGGACTTTACCTTCTTCTCAAAGATGAAGATTCAGCTTAAAGGTTGCCAGTTTGACACCACTGCAGAGATCCAGCGTGAATTGCAGAAGGTGCTTGACACGCTTAATTAAGAAGACTTCAAGGACACGTTCCAGGAACGCTGGGAGCTCAGTATTAATGTGCAAGGGGACTATTTTGAAGGTGATAGTGTGTAAATAAAGTTCTTTTTTGTAAAGAGAGCCAGTCTCGAAACCTTTTGAAACCACCTTATAGATAGATAGATAGATAGATAGATAGATAGATAGATAGATAGATAGATAGATAGATAGATAGATAGATAGATAGATAGATATGTGTGTGTGTGTGTGTGTGTGTGTGTGTGTGTGTGTGTGTGTGTGTGTGTAATAGTTAGTGTTTGGTTCATGGTCCACTTTTTTGTAGGTTCTACAAAAAATTGCCTGTTTGGTAACTGGCTAATAACAGAAGTATCTGGTTTGCTAAGTGGCTAGTAAGATATATATTTGGTTTGCTAGCTGACTAGCAGAATGATTATTTCTCTGGTGTTTTACAGTTTTTGGATCAACAGACGTCCAAAAGTCAGCATTAATGCTTGATATCTTGTACAGTATGATTGATTAAGACTTGATTCTGTTTTATATTTCAGGATTTTGTATGAAGCTGGTGATATCTTAAACAGAAGGAAAGACGAGTCGTGAGCTGACGTCGGTTGAGGACTGCAGTAAATAGCGTTTCGCTTTCACGAGCGGTCTCTCAGTGCCGGCTCCGCTTTGTCCCCTCTGTGGGGAGAAAACGTCCAACCGTGCAATGATTTCCAGTAAATTTAAGGACGAGACCACGTGATGCGACGATTTTAGTGGTTTTTCTCAAAGGTCCGCTGTAAAATGTATTAAAAAAAATGTGCCTTGGAAGAGAAAAAGTTTCAGAAACATTGTGTTAATAATTAATTACAGCAAAAACAGCAATAACATAAAAATACAACAAATAATATAATATATTATATATAACTGTTATTTTATACATTAAACACCCATTAACTCAGTGTGTGTGTGTGTGTGTGTGTGTGTGTGTGTGTGTGTGTGTGTGTGTGTGTGTGTGTGTGTTTCACACATTAATATTAATTTAACCTGGCGTTTTCTAGGAAGAGGAAGTGAGAAACTTCAAAGCTGACTTTTACTGCACACACACACACACACACACACACACACACACACACACACACACACACACACACAGGTTTTTTTATTTCGAGATCAAACACTCCCTGTGTTTGCTCTAAAAATTAAAACTGCTGTGTAGCACAGAGATTCATTTCCACTATAGATGCAGACAGTGATAGAGAGAGAGAGAGAGAGAGAGAGAGAGAGAGAGAGAGAGAGAGAGAGAGAGAGAGAGAGATTGGTAGACTGAGAGACAGACACATAGGGATAGATAGATAGATAGATAGATAGATAGATAGATAGATAGATAGATAGATAGATAGATAGATAGATAGATAGATAGATTGATTGATTATGGGACAGACAGAGAGAGAGAGAGAGAGAGAGAGAGAGAGAGAGAGAGAGAGAGAGAGAGAAAGAGAGGGAGAGAGAGACGGAGAGAGAGAGAGAGAGAGAGAGAGAGAGAGAGAGAGAGAGAGAGAGAGAGAGAGAGAGAGAGAGAGAGAGAGACTGTAATTGATATACACACTGACGGACATAGATAGATGGTGAGACATACAGACAGTCTGAGAGACAAACAGACAGACAGACAGTATGAGACACATCCAGAAAGCCAGATGGACAGTCTGAGAGACAGACAGACTGAAATACAGACAGAAATATAGAAAGACAGCCTGACAGACAGACACACAGGTAGACAGACAGTCTGAGAGACAGACAGACAGTTTGGGAGACAAACAGAAAGCCAGACTGTTATGCAGATTGACAGACAGACAGACAGATTGAGGGACAGACAGACATACTGTGAGATGTCTTTATTTATTATACTAATTACTACTTTGCACCAGATAAACATAATATAATGAGTATACACACACACACACACACACACACACACACACACACACACACACACACACACACGTTAAGTGCAGCAGGCACAGCAGCTGTGTGTAATGGCTTTTTGTTTCTTATCAAACAGAAACGATCAATGAAACGTCTGCGCTTCAAAAAAAGAGTGTGAACTCAAACCATGTGCTACACACACACACACACACACACACACACACACACACACACACACACACACATACACACACACACACACACACTCAAAGAAAAGAGAGAGAGAGAGAGAGAGAGAGAGAGAGAGAGAGAGAGAGAGAGAGAGAGAGAGAGAGAGAGAGAGAGAGAATGAAATGCCACCCTGGCAGATACTGTTTAACAGGCCACAAGCCAACCACAATTTCTCTCTCTCTCTCTCTCTCTCTCTCTCTCTCTCTCTCTCTCTCTCTCTCTCTCTCTCTCTCTTACACACACTCACACACACACACACACACACACACACACACACACACACACACACAGGGTCTTCATGCCAGACTCCGACTGTGTTGGCCCACTGAACCAATCACTGAACTCAGGCTGAGCCAAACACACACACACACACACACACACACACACACACACACACACACACACACACACACACTTGGCAGCAGCGGGTCATCAGGCAACAGATGGTTCCACTGAATGAGTCTCTCATGAGAGATAACTGATCTGGAAACACCAAACACACAACATTTACACACTAAATAAACACAAGAACAGCATTTACACACAAAAATAAGCTCCAGACACATTTTCCTACAAATACACACCAAAAATTCACACCTGAAAAACAAACATGTAAAAATAATATAAATAATAAAAAAAAAAATAATAATATAAAAGCATTTGCAGATCCAGTGATGATTCCCTGCTGAGGCTTGTTTCAGTCCAATAACTGTCTGAGAAATCTGTCAAAAAATCAGAGAGACGATAGTAACACTGTCCTCAACACTTCAACCTCAAGTTATACACTAAAGCTGAACAGCTAGCTGACTAAAAGGATTGATAGCTGAAAGCTGGGTAGCTAGCAGAATAAAAGGATTGATAGCTGAAAGCTGGGTAGCTGGCTGAATAAAAGTATAAATAGCTGGTTTGGTAACTGGCTAGTAATAGAAGTGTTTGGTTTGCTAAGTGTCTAGTGAGATCGATATTTTGTTTGCTAGCTGACTAGCAGCAAAAGTCGATGTTTTCTATATCTACATATGAAACACAGCAAATATGGTGTTTTACAGTGAACAACAGCAGTCCAAACGGGAACAAATAAACAAATAAAATCAGGAAATCAGTTTTCACTGTAAACATGGTGTTGGAGAATTACATCTAGAAATGTAGGGAACGGCAAGACTAGATAACAAGGAAGGAGAGATGATTAGCTGAAGATTAAAAATGACAAATTGGACAAAGTGTGTAGATATAATGTGTGTGTGTTCTGAATGTTGTATAATGAGTGCGTGTTAGGATTGGACAGAGTGTGTGTAAATAATGAGTGTGTGTTAGGATTGTTGTATAATGAGTGTGTGTTATGATTGTTGTATAATGAGTGTGTGTTAGGATTGTTGTATAATGATTGTGTTTTAGGATTGTTGTATAATGAGTGTGTGTTAGGATTGTTGTATAATAAATGTGTGTTATGATTGTTGTATAATGAGTGTGTGTTAGGATTGGACAGAGTGTGTATATAATGAGTGTCTGTTAGGAGTGTGTATATAATGAGTGTGTGTTAGAATTGTTGTATAACGATTGTGTGTTAGGATTGTTGTATAATGAGTGTGTGTCAGGATTGTTGTATAATGAGTGTGTGTCAGGATTGTTGTATAACCAGTGTGTGTTAGGATTGTTTTATAATGAGTGTGTGTTAGGATTAGAGTGTATAGTTATAATGAGTGTGTGTTAGGATTGTTGTATAATGAGTGTGTGTTAGGATTGTTGTATAATGAGTGTGTGTTAGGATTGTTGTATAATGAGTGTGTGTCAGGATTGTTGTATAATGAGTGTGTGTGTGGTAGAGCGGCAAATAGCACGAAAGGTAGCCATTTGTCCCAGTCCCTTCCAGTGTCTGACACAAACTTCCGCAGCATGCTTTTGAGCGTTTTATTGAAGCGCTCCACCAGTCCATCTGTCTGAGGGTGGTATGGACTGGTCTTGATAGCGGTGATCCCCAGCTGTCGGTGTAACTGTTTCATCAGCTTTGAGGTGAAGTTAGTCCCTTGGTCCATGAGGATCTCTTCTGGGATTCCCACCCAAGAAAACAGCTGAATTAGAGCATTTATGATCTTAGGGGTGGTGATGGAGCGGAGAGGAAATGCCTCTGGGTACCTAGTGGCGTAGTCACTGATGACAAGGATATACTGATATCCTGTACTGCTCTTCTCCAGTGGCCCTACTATGTCCATAGCGATGCGTTGGAATGGGACGGAGATTACGGGCAATGGTTGTAGAGGAGCACTAGTCTGCTGACAGGTGGGGCATGTGGTGCAGTACTTTTGTACATCCGTGTACAACGCCGGCCAGACGAATCGTGAGCTGATACGTGCGTAGGTCTTCTGCAGAGCCAGATGTCCCGCCCAGGGAACTGTATGTGCTAGATGCAGCACCACAGGGGGACAACATCTCGGCACCACCAACCTGGTTACATCCGATGCTTGCATATAAAGTATATCGTTGTTTATGACGTACAGCTCCCCACACACGTCCGCTAGCTTGCCTTGCAACGCTTTCTCAAATAAAGGTTTTAACGACTCGTCTGCGCGCTGCAGCTCCGCGATGTTTACCGGTACAGTCCATCCACTGACCTCCATTCCTTCGGTTTTACTTTTCGGCACCGGGGTACCAAGTCTTTTCTCCAGCCGACGTTGGCGACGTGATTTTCTGGGCCCCTTGGTCCCAGAACAGGGCAACGGCTGCAGTCCCATCTTAGCTTGGGCCCGAGTGACGACTGGACAGGCTAGCTGGAGGTTGGATCTCGCTCGTTCTTCCTCCCAGTTTGCTTGTACCAGTTCGGGTAATGCCGGTACATCCCGTCCCAAAATAACATCCGCCGGTAGGGTTTCCACAACAGCCACAGTGAGTAGGTAGGTCTGCCCGTTTATGGACACATTCACCTCGGTTTGGGGGTACTGTTTCACCTCTCCATGCACACATTGTAACTTTGTGTGATTTGTGAAAGACACAGTGGTCACGTGACATCATTTCACCAGTGACATTGAACTCCCAGTGTCCAACAAAGCCTTCAACTCCTTCCCATTAACGGTCACTGGAATGAGTTGGGGGTTCTCCATACAGTTCACTGTTCTGTCCTCCTTCCTTGGGACATAACAAAACCCCGTCAGCTTGGCCTTTCTTGCTGGGCACACGGTTGCTTTGTGTCCTGGCTGTTGACAATAGTAGCACGTGAGTTTCTGTTCCCTGGTGTCTCTGTCCCCCTTGCTGGCTTGAATGTGGCGGCGAGATTCTCCAGCGCTCCATCCACTTGTAGAACTCTTCTGGTCACCTTTCACCAGTTGGAACCGACGACTCTCCTGGTGAGCGTTCCGATACTGCTGGGCAAGTTTGGCAGCAGCTAGCCCAGTTCTTGGCTCCCGTTCCTTTACCCATATCCTGATTTCGTATGGCAGGACACGAAGAAACTGCTCCAGGATGACCATCTCACCAATCGCCTCCTTGGTGTGTAGTTCCGGTCGCACCCAACGGCGGTACAAATGCCTTCGCCGATTATATGTCTCTGAGAGTGTCTCTGCAACTGGGGTCGTAGTCGCACGAAACCGCTGACGATAGGTTTCTGGAGAAACGTTAAACTTCTCCAAAAGCGCCTTCTTGAGCTCACTGTAGACCACTGCTTGGTCTTCATCCATCGCCAGGTAGGCCTCCAGTGCTTGCCCGGTCAACAGTGGAACCAGCTGGTAGCTCCAATCGTCCTCCGGCCACTTCCAGGTTCTGGCGAGCCACTCGAAGGCAGTGTGTCAGGATTGTTGTATAACCAGTGTGTGTTAGGATTGTTTTATAACGAGTGTGTGTTAGGATTAGAGTGTATAGTTATAATGAGTGTGTGTTAGGATTGTTGTATAATGAGTGTGTTAGGATTGTTGTATAATAAGTGTGTGTTAGGATTGTTGTATAATGAGTGTGTGTTAGGATTGTTGTATAATGAGTGTGTGTTAGGATTGTTGTATAATGAGTGTGTTAGGATTGTTGTATAATGAGTGTGTGTTAGGATTGTTGTATAATGAGTGTGTGTTAGGATTGTTGTATAATGAGTGTGTTAGGATTGTTGTATAATGAGTGTGTGTTAGGATTGTTGTATAATGAGTGTGTGTTAGGATTGTTGTATAATGAGTGTGTGTTAGGATTGGACAGAGTGTGTATATAATGAGTGTCTGTTAGGACTGTGTATATAATGAGTGTGTGTTAGAATTGTTGTATAACGTTTGTGTGTTAGGATTGTTGTATAATGAGTGTGTGTTAGGATTGTTGTATAATGAGTGTGTGTCAGGATTGTTGTATACCCAGTGTGTGTTAGGATTGTTTTATAACGAGTGTGTGTTAGGATTAGAGTGTATAGTTATAATGAGGGTGTGTTAGGATTGTTGTATAATGAGTGTGTTAGGATTGTTGTATAATGAGTGTGTGTTAGGATTGTTGTATAATGAGTGTGTGTTAGGATTGTTGTATAATGAGTGTGTGTTAGGATTGTTGTATAATGAGTGTGTTAGGATTGTTGTATAATGAGTGTGTTAGGATTGTTGTATAATGAGTGTGTGTTAGGATTGTTGTATAATGAGTGTGTTAGGATTGTTGTATAATGAGTGTGTGTTAGGATTGTTGTATAATGAGTGTGTGTTAGGATTGTTGTATAATGAGTGTGTTAGGATTGTTGTATAATGAGTGTGTATTAGGATTGTTGTATAATGAATGTGTGTTAGGATTGGAGAGAGTGTGTATATAATGAGTGTCTGTTAGGAGTGTGTATATAACGAGTGTGTGTTAGAATTGTTGTATAACGATTGTGTGATAGGATTGTTGTATAATGAGTGTGTGTCAGGATTGTTGTATAACCAGTGTGTGATAGGATTGTTGTATAATGAGTGTGTGTCAGGATTGTTGTATAATGAGTGTGTGTCAGGATTGTTGTATAACCAGTGTGTGTTAGGATTGTTTTATAACGAGTGTGTGTTAGGATTAGAGTGTATAGTTATAATGAGTGTGTGTTAGGATTGTTGTATAATGAGTGTGTGCTAGGATTGTTGTATAATGAGTGTGTTAGGATTGTTGTATAATGAGTGTGTGTTAGGATTGTTGTATAATGAGTGTGTGTTAGGATTGTTGTATAATGAGTGTGTTAGGATTGTTGTATAATGAGTGTGTTAGGATTGTTGTATAATGAATGTGTGTTAGGATTGTTGTATAATGAGTGTGTGTTAGGATTGCTGTATAATGAGTGTGTGTTAGGATTGTTGTATAATGAGTGTGTGTTAGGATTGGACAGAGTGTGTATATAATGAGTGTCTGTAAGGAGTGTGTATATAATGAGTGTGTGTTAGAATTGTTGTATAACGATTGTGTGTTAGGATTGTTGTATAATGAGTGTGTGTCAGGATTGTTGTATAACCAGTGTGTGTTAGGATTGTTTTATAACGAGTGTGTGTTAGGATTAGAGTGTATAGTTATAATGAGTGTGTGTTAGGATTGTTGTATAATGAGTGTGTGCTAGGATTGTTGTATAATGAGTGTGTTAGGATTGTTGTATAATGAGTGTGTGTTAGGATTGTTGTATAATGAGTGTGTGTTAGGATTGTTGTATAATGAGTGTGTGTCAGGATTGTTGTATAACCAGTGTGTGTTAGGATTGTTTTATAACGAGTGTGTGTTAGGATTAGAGTGTATAGTTATAATGAGTGTGTGTTAGGATTGTTGTATAATGAGTGTGTTAGGATTGTTGTATAATGAGTGTGTGCTAGGATTGTTGTATAATGAGTGTGTTAGGATTGTTGTATAATGAGTGTGTTAGGATTGTTGTATAATGAGTGTGTTAGGATTGTTGTATAATGAGTGTGTGCTAGGATTGTTGTATAATGAGTGTGTTAGGATTGTTGTATAATGAGTGTGTTAGGATTGTTGTATAATGAGTGTGTGTTAGGATTGTTGTATAATGAGTGTGTGTTAGGATTGGACAAAGTGTGTAGATATAATGAGTGGTATTTTCATTTTTGGCCCAAATTCTTGAGTTAAAACCTTTGAGAACGGTTTCCAAAATCTCAGACAAATGGATTCCGGATGACCCTGAATTGTTAATGCATGTCTGCTAAAACTGTTGTGTGTAAAATAAAAAGGATTTCTTTAAAGTTGCTTCGCTCTTTTTTTTTTTTGCATGTATGTACAGTATGTTGAATTTCAGTGAGTTTCAATAGTCTTTTTTTTTGGGGTGTTGGAGCAGAGATCATAGTTCTGAACCACACCCGTTTCCCGTGCATGACGAACATCAAAATACAAAAGGCCTCGGGGTTCGGAAAAACGTGCAAGTGTGAAAACACCCTCAATTTTCACAGTGATTTAGTTTAATAAGCTTCTTTTGGCACTGACCCAGAAACAATAATAATCTGTATTTGAACCTCCAGCTCCAGTGTGCACTGTAGCGAATATCATCATATTAGTACTCAATATTTGATTGTAATCACTGCTTTAAAATAGCTTTAAAAGTGTTTTTTTTTTAAATAACATTAAGGAAAGAGATTCTATTTCAATTTTAAGACACATTAAACAGTTTACAGTATGTGGAGAGACACACACACATATACACACATGTACGTGAAGATGGAAGGGTGGTTTGTGGTTCTCACGTTGTGTGAAATGTGGAAATTATTTAGCGGTTGTATCAAGCAGCTGATGTCAGTGGAATTATGATGTCATACCTTAAACTGCAAAACTTGCGTGCACAAGAGAGAGAGAGAGAGAGAGAAAGAGAGAGAGAGAGAGAGAGAGAGACAAAATAAATAAAAAAGAGACCTAAAGAAAGAAAGAAAAAAAACAACTAAAAGAGACAACAATGTTAATGTGTGTTAGGATTGTAATGAGTGTGACTGTAGGTGGAGCTGCTGATTGGTCAGCTGCAGTTCAGCGCATTACGATGTCATAATCTGTTTTTCCAGGGTTTTTTTTATTTTACAAAACAAGTACTTTCTAA
>NC_139600.1:3888291-3890791 GCF_946808225.1 Silurus aristotelis | reverse complement strand
CACAGAGACTCGGAAACCACTGAGGTCTTGAAAGAGATTTAGAAAAATGGCAAATGACCTTACATAGGAAGCGACCAAACAGACAAAGAGACTCACAGTGAGACAACACACAAAACCAACAAGAACCCAAAGCAAATGGGGTAACTGCCTTACAAACATACAAACATGTAAGGTGGAGCAGGTGGAAAACGTTAAACATTTAAGGGCCAGGGGACAGGAAGTAGGGAATAGGGAGTAGGAGCCCAATGGCAGCATCTGGTGGCCAAAGCACAAACCGGCCCAAAATGTCCAAACTCTGACACCTGCCAAAGTTGTCTGAGTCAGTGGCTAGGGAGTTGGACAAGGGGCTGACACTAGCTGAGCTTCAAAAGTGTCAGGGATCCACCAGCCACACCTTCACCTATCACTCCAAGCAGCTCTCCCACTTACTAATCAGCTACACCTGGCCCTCATCAGTTCTCACGCTACATAACCCACGTTCCTCCACCAGCTCATTGTCCGTTCTACAGCTTAGGCTAAAGAACACTGTCGGACTACCCAAGCGTCTCAGTGTGGTTTATCTTCGTTTATGAGACTCTGTGTGTTATGTGTGCTACAGTCTAGTCACAGCTTTCACCAGGATTAGTTTACCTGTCGTTTCTTGGTGGTTTGCCGTTTTCTGCTTTGCCCTGTTGTTTTTTCATTAAAAACCCATTGTGGATTCTACTTCGGTTTCCGGCACGTTCTTTCGCCTGGCAAGAAGGCTCTCCATGGAATTAAGAACAGTCGGTCAGCAGGTATAGATGGTTCCTGTGGAATTTTACAAAGCTTTCTGACCAGTAATCGGGCAGGACATGCTGGAGGTCCTACAGGACAGTATTAAGGAAGGTCAGCTACCGATAAGCTGTAGGAAAGTCGTTCTGACCCTGCCGCAAAAAAAAAAAAGACCTGACCCACCTGAAAAACTGGTGCCCGGTGTCACTACTGTGCACTGACTGCAAGCCTCGAGACTAACAAAGTTGATGGAGCAGATCATTCACCATGACCAGACGTACCGTGTGCCTGGCAGGTCGTTTTTCCGATAACATACGAAATGTTTGACATTTTGGACGTCTTCAGGCTATTGTGCTTTTTGACCGGGTTAAGCGTGAATACTTGTGGAAGGTGCTGATTTACTCAACCCTGGTTTCATGGCCAAAGTGTTTAACAGTGAAATTGAGAGTGTACTGAAGGTTAATGGTGGTTTATGTGCCCCTTTTAGAGTGTACAGAGGTATAAGACAAGGCTGTTCACTGTCGGGAATGCTGTACACTCTAACTATTAAACCTCTTTAATCAATCTGAGAAGTCATATTTCTGTTTTGAATATTCCACACTCTAATGCGTCACTTTACCTGTCAGCATATGCAGATGACCTGACTGTAATGGTGGAATCCCAGTCTGTTGTGAATGTTTGAACTGATGTTCTAAGAGATTTTAAGATTTTATCATCAGCAAAGCTTAACTGGGGAAAGAGTGAAGCAGTTTTAGTTTTGGCGAAGCTTTAGGGGTGCTGAGAGGTTGGGAGCCTACACTCCCGGGAAGGCCTTGTGTGGTCAAAAGGTGGTTTTAAGTACTTGGGTGTCTACCTGGTGAGTAACGAGTTTTTAAATAAAAAACTGGAAAGGTACTCTAGACCACATCAAGGGCAGACTGAGCAGTGGAAGTGGCTGGTTTAAAAGATGTCCTACGGGGGGGGGACACGCTGGTTTACCAACCTTGCAGCGTTGCTCTCTGGCACAAGCTGTCATGTGTGGATCTGCCACCCAACCTGCTACACTAACATCCAGGCCCTGCTCGTGGACTTCTTCTGGGATGGTCTGCACTGGATTCCACAGAGTGTCCCCCATCTGCCCAAGGAGGAATGGTGGCAGGTTCAGCTCACCCACAGAACATTAGCCTTTCGCCTCAAGTTTATCGAGAGACTCCTAACTGGGAGTCCACAGCCAGTAGACTTTTACACATGGTGGGAGGACTAAGGCTGGACAGAACTTTGTTTTTAATGGACACAAGCACCCTTTGTGTGTGTTTCCGAATTACCATTTTTTTTACCAAGGACTTTTTTAAATATAAAATTTTTACAAAATTTAATAAGGAGCCCCTGGTTTACAGTAGTCATCTGGACAGCTCTGGTGCAATTAGCCTTACACTGGCAAGAGATCATCTGAGATCATCATACTTCGGGAGCTGGTGAGCATCACAGGGACAGACCTGTCATGAGTGGAGGACGTGGCGGCACATATAGGACTTCAGTCCCTGCACATCACCAACCAGCACCTACATCGCAGGAGGACCACCCTAACAGCACAGGGACGTGGTTAGCTGAAGGACTACAAAATCACTGAGATTGGTCTTGCAGAGGAGAAACCCTTTCCCCAGCTGGACTTTGCTCCCAACCTCAACAGGTGTGGGAGTCCCCTCCTGGAGTGCAGGGGTAAAGGGAAGATTAACTCCGGGACAGTGTCGGGAAGCTGCTCTACAGA
>NC_139600.1:3878291-3880791 GCF_946808225.1 Silurus aristotelis | reverse complement strand
TTCTGTCTCTCTTTTCCTTCTCCCGCTCTTTCTCCCTCTTTTTCCTTTTTGTTTTCCCTTCTCTCCATCTCACTCTCTCTCTCTCTCTCTCTCTCTCTCTCTCTCTCTCTCTCTCTCTCTCTCTCTCTCTCTTCCCCTCTCTCTCCATCTCTCCCTTTCTATTTCAATATTCCTCTATCTCTATTTCTTTCCTTTTCCACTTTCTTCATCTCTCTCTCTTTCCATCTCTCTCTCTCTCTCTCTCTCTCTCTCTCTCTCTCTCTCTCTCTCTCTCTCTCTCTCTCTCTCTCTCCCTCTTTCTCCCTCTCCCTCTATTTCTCTCTCTCTCGAGGTGTGTATTGCCAGTTCCTCTAATTCATACTGACAGAGTGGCTAATACTCTCACTGTGCTTATTTAAATATCACACCAATATAACACACACACACACACACACACACACACACACACACACACACACACACACACACACACACACACAAACACACACACACACACACACACACAGAAAGAAAAATGACTCTATGAATGATGATAAAGTGAGAGAGATTGCGCTGGAGTCAGTCGTAACTGTGTGAAATCCATCCAATTGAATTGTGTGTGTGTGTGTGTGTGTGTGTGTGTGTGTGTGTGTGTGTGTGTGTGTGTGTGTGTGTGTGTGTGTGTGTGTGTGAAAGAGTGGGGTGGGGGCAAGTTGATATCAATCTATTTATCCAGCCATCTGTCTATTTAATAAAAAGGGGACAAGAAAGAAAGAAAGAAAGAAAGAAAAGGTGTATGAATATAAAGCGTGTTAGCATTATGACATCAAAAACCGACATTTGTTCTGCTATGTGTGTGTGTGTGTGTGTGTGTGTGTGTGTATGTGTGTGTGTGTGTGTGTGTGTGTGTGTGCGTATGTGTGTGTGTGTGGGAAGGGTTAAAGATTGCTTTCCATGGGATTCCAGTAGATCAAAGTGGCTGTTGCTGTGGCGATGGTTGCTGTCTGGGAGGTTGCCGTGGTGACGATCGCCCGTGCTCATCGTTCGCCTTCACTCGCTCTCTCTCACCTGAACAGAAGTCGGAGGTGTTAAGAGGAACAAAGCCCAGAGTGTATAGACCTCAGTTCTCCAAACCGAACAGGAGTTCCTGAATGAATTATGAATCAGTCCAAACTTGCGTGGCCCAAATGAAGACCGATAGCATCTGGATTTCAGATAACAACAAAAAACAATAACAATAAAAAGCTTTTTTTTGGTAAAGAAATAAACAAAGGTGCATTTTAATCATCACATGTACAGAGAAATTATTTCTGTGAATATCCTAGCGATGTTAGGAAGCTTAGGTCAGCCATGATGCAGCACCCATGGAGCACAGAGGGTTAAGAGCTTTGCTCAAGGGCCCCAACGGTGGCAGCTTAGCGACAGGGGCTCAAACCCACAACCTTCTGTCTCAGTCTTCTTTCACTGAAATCAGTTTACATACAGGTAAAACCTCAAAAAAACTCAGAACCTCAAGAAAATTGGTGTGAAGTGTAGCACTGTTGAGGCATACAGTAGTGGAAAACCTTGTAGTTGAGTTAAAGTAGAGATTCGCTCTGTAAAATATTACTCCAGTAATAAAAAGTGTCCCTTTACAAATGTATTTGCCTTCTAATGTACTTAAGTATCCAAATTACGATTTATTATGGCTATAATGGTCCTATTATCATTTTTATCACAAGTCTCTTTGCTTAATCAACTCGTGAAAAGACTCAAATGTGACTCTCAGCACACTGATCTATTAATAGAATGATAATAATGTGGCAAACACTGATTCTTCTTCTTTCAGCTGCTCCCATTAAGGGGCGCCACAGCAGATCATCCATCTCCATACCCCCCTGTCCCCTATACCTGCCTCTTTCAAACCAACTACCTGCATGTCTTCCCTCACCAAATCCATAAACCTCCTACTTGGTCTTCCTCTTTTCCTCCTTCTTGGTGGCTCCATCCTCATCATATCCCATGTCCATCCTCTGCACATGTCCAAACCATCTCAATCTCGCCCCCCTCATCTTGTCTCCAAAACGTCCTACATGTGCCGTCCCTCTAATAAACTCATTTCTAATCCTGTCCATCGTCGTCACTCCCACAGAACATCTCAACATTTTCAGCTTTGATACCTCCATCTCCACCTTCTGTCTTTTACTCAATGCCACTGTCTCTAATCCATACAACATCTCAGGTCTCACCACAGTCCTATAAACTTTCCCTTTCACTCTCACAAATACTGTTCCATCACAAATCACTCCTGCTATCACTCTTCTCCACTCACTCCACCCTGCCTGCACTCTTTTCTTCACTTCTCAAACACACTCTCCATTACTTGATTTCCATTAAAATGATCATGAACCCAAAACCTTCTTTTCAAACAACTTCAAATAAATGGTGTAAACGAGGTCACATGTGTTGTGTCGAGTTCAAGTCTAGAGTTTCTTCATCATTTATTCCTCTCTAAATGTTCTGCTTGCTATTAAACGGATGC
>NC_139600.1:3750791-3873291 GCF_946808225.1 Silurus aristotelis | reverse complement strand
CCTTTTTTCCTTCTTCCTGGTGGCTCCATCCTCAGCATTCTCCTACTGATATACCCCATGTCCCTCCTCTGCACATGTCCAAACCATCTCAATCACACCTCGCTCACCTTGTCTCCAAAACGTCCTACATGCGCTGTCCCTCTAATAAACTCATTTATAATCCTGTCCATCCTCGTCATTACCAACGAACATCTCAACATCTTCAGCTCTGCTCCCTCCAGCTCCACCTCCTGTCTTTTACTCAATGCCACTGTCTCTAATCCATACAACATCTCAGGTCTCACCACAGTCCTATAAACTTTCCCTTTCACTCTCACAGATACTCTTCTATCACAAATCACTCCTGCTATCACTCTTCTCCACCCACTCCACCCTGCCTGCACTCTTTTCTTCACTTCTCTAACACACTCTCCATTACTTTGCACTGTTAACCCCCAGGTACCTGAACTCCTCCACCTTCTCCACCTCTTTTCCCTGCAACCGCACCCCTCCACTGCCCTCCCTCTCATTCACACACATGTACTCTGTCTTACTTCTACTGACTTTCATTCCCCTTCTCTCCAGTGCAATAAATCAGAAACTGTGAAATGTAAATGTAACGCTCACTGTTAATTAAAATATCATGGAGTAAAAAGTACATCGAGTTAATGATAAATGCAGTTAAACAGAGAGTCAAAATTGATTATATCTTGGATACACAATTCTAGAAATTAGCCAAAAAAGAATTTAAGTACAGTAACGAAGTACATTCACTCAAACACTTTACACCACTGATCTCAGATTCAGATTTCTTTATTCCAGTTGGTCAGAAGGGGTTGATTTCTATCCAATAAAAGCATCTCTGATTATTTTCACAGTAACTTGTTCAGACCTGCCATATAACCTTATTGTGTATTTTATATGCCATTTTTTACATTTAATTTTCAGTGTGCCGAAGTTTCCTGTGAAGAAATGTTTCTTTATGTAAGATGTGTCAGGATTCAGCACTTTGTAAATGATACTAAAAAATCTTCCGAAACTGAGGCTTTGTGGTTTCCCAGTAAAAATACAAGGTGTTTTTTTTTTCTCACGTTAACATTTCACAACATCGAGACTACGTCACATTACCCTGCCACTGTCTGCCTCCGTATAATGAAAATCATTTTAAAAATCATTAAAAATGTCATAAAAATGCTATATTTATACATGTTTATTCCCCAGATATGTTCTATTATACATTTAATTATATGTTTATTTTTTATAAATTATTCAAGAAATGTTATTAAATAGATTAAGAAATTTAATTAAATTAAATTAAATTAAATTAGATAGATAGATAGATAGATAGATAGATAGATAGATAGATAGATAGATAGATAGATAGATAGATAGATAGATAGATAATTATGCTAATTTATGTAAATCATGCAAATGCAATGTAAAAGGGGATGAATGTACAACAAATAAATATAAAGGCTCTGGGAAATGTGCACTAAGAATAAATATAAACATATATTCATTAGATGACACAGAAAGTCCAGAGTGGAGCAGAATTGCATGATGATTACTGGCAGTAGAATCAGTAAAGCAGTTATCAGTGTCCATGCTGTGCAGTGTGGAGTTCAGTAGGGTGATGGTTGTTAAAAATACCTGCTCCTGAACCTGCTGGTTCTCGCACGTTTGTTCCTGTGTCTCCTAGTGGATGGAAGGAGGTTAAATATTTGACTTGGATGTGAGGAGTTTTCTGGAGTTTATTAAATACATACAGTTGTGTATATAACTGTAGGATGTAGTTTAAGTTTGTCATTAGTAAATATTAAATGGAAAATAAAATGTGCTGTCTGAAAGATGAAATTAGGGTACAAGACTAATTTGTATACCTCTGCTGCCCCCTGCTGGATTTATCCAACTCTACACACACACACACACACACACACACACACACACACACACACACATTTTTACACTACGTTTCTTTGCGTATTTGTTGCTAACCAAACATATACATTTGTAAATAATTAAAACTTTCTTATGCCTCATTATTACTTTCCTCTCATTTTTCTCCATTTTAGTCCATTAGTTCACCATTTTTCTGTTTAATGTTTAATATTTAATATTGCTGTAGTTTGCCTGGAGCCTGACTTAAGAATTTTATTGCACAAACTGTTACTGACATTTGTACATATGACAAATACAACTTGAAACACACACACACACACACACACACACACACACACACACACACACACACACACACACACACACTTACTGATTATCCTTATCCTAACCTTATCCAGAATGACTTACAACTGAGCAGTTGATCAGCAGTGGCAGCTCTGTTGTGCTGGGATTTGAACTTGTGACCTTCCGATCCAGAGTTCAATGCCTTAACAACCTCCTAAGAATCTGTTCTCTTTACTTCTTATCCAGAGTGATTTACAGCTCAGCAGTTGAGGGTTGGGGGCCTCGAGGGCCTCAAGGGCCGAGCATTGGCAGCTTGTCCCAGCTTGGAGGTTCTGGGATTTAAATTTATGACCTCCCAAACCAAAGTCCAGTGCTTTAACTACTTAAACACACTTTCACATAGTCTATTATTAATAAATAATAATACCACCACCACCACCACCAACAACAACAACAACAACAATAATAATAATAACAATAATTAATCACTATACACAGACCAATTTTATATAATTTTTATTTTTAATTTTTTTTTGTGCACCATTTACTAACATTATTAATTATTAGTAATATACGGTACTAATTATTAGTAAAACTATATATAAAAACTGTATATATAAAACTGATATATATATATATATATATATATATATATATATATATATATATATATATATATATATATATATATATATATATATCAGTATATTTTATTTTAATTATATATAACTTTAAGTAATCAAAGTATATTTTATGTATATAATTACACTTTAATTTATATATAACTGTTTTTGGATTTTTCTTTCCTTTTTTTTTGTACAGCAACTACACATTATTATTATTTTTATATATTTTTTATTATTTATTTCAGATTAAATTAATTCCAAAACCGTCCAATATGGCGGAGATACCGATGGCTGTCTGCGCATGCGCGAGAACTAGTCCCGTCTCAGGAACGGATTTGAGGTGAAAAATCGCGAGATTTTGGATTTGAAAAACTGGCGGTTGGATACAGAGCTTGTGTAGAGGAGAAGCCACTCAGAGTACGTGTTAATTTTCATAATTTTATTATATAATATATTCAATTTACTTGTTTTTGAGGGGTTAATGTTTAAACGAAAATGGTTATTTTTGCTGTGCAGCGTTATGTGTTTTTATTTCCCCCCATGGGTAGTGTAACTGTTAGCTGTGTTGCTAACAGCGCTTTAGTTTTTGTTGGTTAAAAACCTGATTAAATTCATGCAGGAGCTACAAAATTAAACAAAAATGTACATTTAATGTGAGTTTATTTGTCATGTGTATGGTTTCGGGGACATCTTAGCTGAATAATAAGAGTATTTTCAGTGAATCGACTCATCTAGTTCGGTTCGGTACACTGAGTCGATTCCTTTCCGCACTAGTCTATAATCGTGTCTGGAGATGAAGCAATAAGCGGTGATTAAGCATATCTAAATGAATATATTTATTTAATAGTGTTATTGATCTTGTGTAAGCTTGTATGAACAAGGAACTGCTTTGTTATTTTATATATAAAACACAGTTTGGCACTGCACCAGGGGCATTTCAACATCAAACCCTGAAGGAACTGAAGTTAAAAAGGGAGAAATAAAGTTGTAATATATAAATATATTTAAGTTTGCATGTAAGTGCATTGCCTCGACTCCTGACACGCTTTGAGAGGTGTACACGCTGGTATCAAAAAGACTGCCTCTGTTTACAAGAAAGAACTTCATTCACACACCATCACCTTCATAACAGTTCTCTTGCACAGCAATACAGCGTTCCCAGTGTTCCTGCCGCTTGTGGAACGTGTCCAAAACTTGTTGATACCACCTCGTGCATTGCACGGAGTATAAAAACCGGCAGAGATATAGAGAAAGGGAAAGGAAACTTTGGGAGAATGGTGGTATAAACCATCACATGAAGACAACATGGCTCTTAGAAACGAAATTAGAAAATGAGTGTCAGGAAGTTTGGAAAACTTTGACAAGAGGGTCAGGAGTAATCTCCTGGAACGCTGTACGATCACGTCTAATACATAAATGCAGAACCCGTTTCTCATCGTTGGGGTGCATCTCCAGGTCTTTCCTGGAAAATCTGGTTGCTTACACTTTGAACTTTTAGATGTCAGACAGCTTTTCTTAGATTTCCATCCCAGAACTCCGGTCCTGTGCGTCTCCATTCAGACTTTGGGTCCACTGTCTATTTTGAAGTCAGATATGACGAACATATAGGGTTGCAAAGGGGTGGAAAATTCCCCCCATATTTCCAGAAACTTTCTGTGGGAAATTCATCTGGGGGTTTTTGATAATATTCCATGTTGGAAACTTGGAATTGATGGGAATTTATCAGAATTCATTAGAAATTTGGGGAAATGACTATAAACGGTATCATATACACACCTAAATATAAATGTTTTGTTTGGTCATCAGCTGACACGCATGCAAACGAATGCAGATAAAAAAAAAAAGAGAGAGAAATTTAATCGTAAGGAGAACAATTATAGATATTTCTTAATATATGTTTTACAGCTTTTTGTTTTGTTCTGTATTTCGATCAAATATATGCAGGCTCGATGAGCATAAGATGTCTTAAAAAAAACAAAAAAAACAATCGTAATTTAAAGTAGTGCTAGCTTACATTTCGTTTTATTTAATATTTATGAAATATACGTGAACACTCGCCAACATGGACATTTTTTGGACATTATTTTGTGTAAGGGTTTAAGAAATGGTGTGTTTTATGAAGAAATACACATTGCATGTAGGGGGCGTGGCCTCAGTAGCACTGCAGTAAGTGTGCACTGTGCATGTGATTGATGAATGTACAGCTAGAAATTGAACTGAAATTGCATTAAATCTGGTTGTTTTAACCCAAGATTATCCCGCAAGATTTTTTTTCCCCAACTACATTTCAGTTCCCTGTTATAGGCCAACCTGCAATTTTGTAAATCCCAAATTTATACATGGTAATTCCCATATTTTCCTTGTTAATTCCCATGGAAAGTTTCCTGTCTTGCAAATTCCCGGAATTTTGCAACCCTATGAACATATTAATGTTTTTTTTTTTTTTTGGTGTGTTTTAGGAGTGTCACCATGACGACCGATTCTAAACTGGAGATCCGTGAAACGTTCCAGCGTGCTCAGAAAGCGCACAACAACAAGGCCAAGCTGGTGGCCAGTCTGCAAAACATGTATTCTAAGGTAAAGTGTGTTCTCTTTCTGACCATTCCCCATGATTTTGTTAATCATGACCATGAGTGAGATCTCAAGTGTGTGTGTGTGTGTGTGTGTGTGTGTGTGTGTGTGTGTGTGTGTGTGTGTGTGTGTGTGTGTGTGTGTGTGTGTGTGTGTGTGTGTGTGTGTGTGTGTGTGTGTGTGTGTGTGTGTAGTTACAGGATAAAACCGAGTTCCACGAGGAGTTTCTGCGGTGCCTCAAATATGCGATGATCGTGTACACCAGAGAGCCGGCGGTGGAACACGTCATTGACTTTGTGGTGAAGTTTGCCGCTAGCTTCGAGACCCCTGCCGACGAGGAGGAGGAAGACGAGGAGGAAGAGGAGGATACATTTCTGAACTTCCTCTTCAACTTCCTGTTGGAGGTAATTTCTAGTGGGGCCCCAGAATTGCAATCAATCTTTTAAGACCTGCTTCAGCCTCTGAAATGAAGATCCCTGTGTGTCGCAGTGCCACGGCGTGAGCAGCCATGCGGTGCGCTTCCGAGCGTGTCAGCTGGTGAACAAGTTGCTGGGCAGCCTGAGTGAGAACGCGCAGATTGACGACGGGCTGTGCGACCGCATCCACGAGGCCATGTTGATACGCGTCACTGATAAGTACCCCAACGTCAGGATACAGGCTGCGCTCGCCATGGCCCGCCTGCAGGACCCCGAGAACCCTGACTGCCCCACGGTCAAAGGTACACACACCCTTACAGCATCCGCAAGTTATAAGGGTACTTTTAGTGTTTCTATAGTTTTTTCATAAGTGTGTGTGTGTGTGTGTGTGTGTGTGTGTGTGTGTGTTAAAGCCTACATGCTGATTTTGGAGAACGACTCGAATCCTGAGGTGCGGAGAGCCGTCTTGTCCTGCATTGCCCCCTCCGCCCTCACACTGCCCAAAATCTACAGACGTACTCGAGACGTTAAAGAGAAAGTCCGCAAATTGGCCTATCAGGTAACACACACAATTTTGAGATATTGAGCTTTGTATCGTCTCCATTTTCTTGTGAAACATTATTAAGGATTTATATTTAAAATAATATTTTCCCAGCGGAGCTCATAAATCCCACACCGAATACTTTTCGACTCCTGCCTTAGAACCAGGGTTGCAAAATTCCAGTTTATAAAACTGCAGGTTTGCCTTTAACAGGAAACTTTAAACGTCGTTGGAAGAGAAATCTTGCAGGAGAATGAATCCTGCACACAAAATAATGCAACCCTCCTTTCAACATGAGTGTTATTGTTGGCGTAGTGTTCCAATCCTGATCTAAACAGACGTCTGGTTGTGTGTCTCAGGTGCTTGCTGAGAAAGTGCATATCCGAGCTTTGTCCATCGCTCAGAGAGTCAGCCTGCTGCAGCAAGGACTCAACGACTCTGCAGGTTAGTAGTGTGTGTGTGTTTGCGCATGCGTGAATAGGGCTTGAGAATAGACACCGTAGAACTGGTTCGCCATGTCGCTTGCGTGTGATGCGAGTGCGTAGCAGTAAATGTTCATGTGCTCGTTCAGCCTCGGTGAAGGAGGTGGTGAAGCAGACGCTCCTTCCCTCCTGGCTGCGTCTCCTTCAGGGAGATGTGCTGCAGCTACTCCACAGGCTGGACGTCGAGAACTGTGCCGACACCGCAGTGTCTGCCCTGCACGCCCACTTCTCTGTAGTGACGACCCCTGATGAGCTTCTGAATGCAGCAAAACTGGACGACAGGTGCGAGTTGTTCAGTGAGACGAAATGTTTTCCATAGCTCCAATCATATACCGCTGTATTAAGTGTGTGTGTGTGTGTGTGTGTGTGTGTGTGTGTGTGTATAGAAAGCTGATCCCAATAGATGCCCTGACGTGTGAGAACGTGCTGTTGTGGCGTGCACTGTGCGAGTTTGTGAAGAGTAAAGGAGACGAGGGGGAGGAGCTTATGGAAAAACTGTTACCCGAACCGGCTCTGTATGCTGAGTACCTGTACAGGTAAATACACACAGCTTTATACTTCGGGGTGGGTTTCCTGTTCAAACACACTTTCCACAGACGAGAACATATGCCAGTATGCCTTAAGAATATTTGTGTACACACACACACACAAACACACACACACACTGTAAAACCGCTCCATTATGTTGAATTCCGTTCTTTGCGTGTAGTTATATGAAGACCCTTCCAGCCATGTGTGAAGATGACCGATCTGATCTGACTCAGCTGGAGTCCGTGATGATGAAAGAGTTCATCACGCAGCAGCTCATCCAGCTAGTAGACTGCTTGGACACTGCCGAAGAGGGAGGAAGGTAATGCACGTGTTATAAACGTGAAATAGACAAAAATCTACAACTGGGATGGGTAACTTTCATACCTTCAACCTTCTTTTGTTTATACCAGGGGCCAGATTATTAATGTACTCGAGCAGGCTGACGTGGTCCTGTGAGCCATATTTAAAGATACCACGGGTCACCAGTTACCCTTTCCCTGATCTACAGCATGTGTGTTTAATATGAACAGGAACATGAATGAGAAAAACTTAATCAATTTCCTACTTTTCCTACCAGAAAGCGTGTGTTCGCAGTCTTGAAGGAGATGCTCGTGCTGCCAAATACACCCCTCTCGCTGATCAGTCAGCTGGTGCAGAGACTCATGACGATTATCCATGATGACCAGCAACGCATCGCAACGGTGTGTGTGTGTGTGTGCGCGCGCGCACGCGGTCAGACTGAATAAACCCTCAGAATTAAATGAAGGCTTTTGTGTCGTGATGCTCAGGTAGCTGAGATCATCTCGGACGTGAGGGAGCCGATCGTGCCCGTCACTGAAACTGAGGACCAGAATGAAAAACGCAAGCGACAAGTCAGAGTGAGTCTTTACACAAATGATTCGATGTACTGTAAATAAACACGCCTCTGATGTCTACCATGCTGTCTACACCTTTTCTTACCAATATGCAGCTTTTAGCTCAAAATGCCTTTCTGGTACTTATGAAAACTTTCATCCCTGGTAATTTGTCATTTCCCTCTCTCTCTTTGTCTGTTTGCAGCTGGCGGAGGTGAAGGTGTGTATTATGGAGTGTAAGCAGCAGCTGGAAGAGTGCATCAGCGCTCAGGATTTCAGCCGCGCTGCCGAGTTGAAGAACTCAATCACCGAGCTGGAGGAGCTGAAGAACCAGTTGGCAGAGCAGAACACACACACAGAGGCCGTGAAAGAGCAGCACGCAGAGAAGGTACTCGAACGTTTGTAGTGTCCTCATTTTGTAATATAGTTTTACGATCATGTCGTGCGCTAGGGGTTTAACGGCACACACGATCGATTCGCTACGTTCCTCAGGGTGAACACAGTTCAGAAACGCAGAACATCACTGTCATTTTTCTTTTTTATTAATGCAGATTATTCTTATTAACATTAGTGAACAGTTTGCATTTTTAAAAACAGTTTTAAATAAAATGCCTGCTTGGTTTAAGTCCAAAATAAAACCGAATAAATCTAATTAATCCACTTTATTACATTGATTAGATTGAGTAATCGGTTAAATTGGCATAAACTAAATTTATTGAATAATTCAATTAAATAGTTTACACACCATTTGGGTAATAATAAAAAAAAGTGTGTGTTTTATATGTAATATTAATTTTCTAAAGATGTGCTCCACTGAACTGTTCTACTTACTTCAGCATACTTTAACAAGATTATTTATTCATTCAAATATATTTATTCATAAATTAATTTATTCCTTCCATCCTTTATTCATGCATTTGTTCAAGTGTGAGGTAGAAACTAAACAAACTTGCAGGTCGTCACTTAATATGTTGGTGAGGAAACTCGGATTGTAAGTAGGATTGCATTCGGTACACATGGGCACAGTACCAAAAGTCCTGTACAGTTCCACCCCTAATGTTTACTTTTAATATTGCAATTATTATTATTATTATTATTATTATTACTTATTTAAAAAATAACAATGATTAAAGTCTGTTTACGTGTGTGTGTGGTCAGTTCTCGGTTTTAGGTCTAGAACTCTCCAATATTTCATCTTTAAGCTTTATAAAGGTACATTGAACGTAGATCCAACTTTTAAGCTTTTAAGTTTAATGTACGCCATATGCCCAGAAGTATGTGGACAGCTGCCTGTCACACAGCCATATTTTGGCCTTTCTGAACAACACCAGATGCACCCAGGCTTCCTTAAAGCATAGCAGCTTCTGACATCACTAGGGGCAGGGGGGGTTTCTACATATAATACGACATTCACAAAGAACTTATGGGTATGATCGCTAGGTGTCCACATATTACTGGTAAATATGTCCCAACCGATAGATGACTCCCCAAAGTAAATCGGGAAATAATCGGCAGCTGGATGTGATGGGGGGCTGATCTGCATGCCTGAGCTGACCGCTTGCTAGAGCCCATTATGCCAGCTATAAGTAATCGTGTGAATCAAAGCTTTGGTGCTCGCTAAGCTACGCTCGCTTTACTACCAACAATACACTGATTTTTGTGTGTGTGTGTGTGTGTGTGTGTGTGCACATGCACGCAGAACGACCCTGAGACATTGCTGAAGTGTCTGACGATGTACGCCGAGGCCCTGAAACAGATAAACGTTCATCGAGGCATCTGTCCAACCATCAATGGCCTCCTAGACTCATTGGTATACACACATATATACATACACACACACACACACACACACACACACACACAATAACTGTGAGTTTTAGTGTGTAATAAGAGTTGTGTGTGTAGGTATTGCCCTGTGTGTCTAACTCGAACGCTGCAGTGAGGAACATGGCTGTAGTGTGTTTGGGCACTGCAGCTCTCCACAGCAAAGACCTCGCCAAGACACACCTGGTTCTCCTGCTGCAGGTAACACACACGAACACACGGGTGTGCACCTTCCTGTTTAGAAAATCAGAACGCCAAATTTGTGTGTGTGTGTGTGTATTTAAAGATCACCCAGCTGGATGAGCCTAAGATCAGAATCAGCGCTCTTAGAGCAGTGGTCGATCAGCTGCTCTTGAACGGAGTGGACATGCTGCGTGAAAGCCCCGCCCCCCCGCAAACCATGCAAGATGGCGGTGACGGACAAGAAGACGGTCCAGTTGAGGAGGAGGACAATCCTATACAAAGCATCCTAAAGCTGCTGGCTGAGTTCTTGGACAGTGAGGTGTGTGTGTGTGTGTGTGTGTGTGTGTGCGCTTGTGGCTTGTGTTAGATGAAAGTCATATATATGCCATGTTTATAGATCTGTGAGCTGCGCACCGAGACGGTGGAGTGTGTGTGCAAGCTGCTGTACTGTGGCAGGATGGTGAGCGTGAAGCTGCTCACTCGCCTCATTCTGCTCTGGTATAACCCACTGACTGAAGAGGACCAGCGGCTGAGACACTGCATTGGAGTGTTCCTGCAGCTCTACACACACTCGCACAGGTAACCATGCAAACACCAGATTCGTGTTAGCGTGGTGCTCTGGGTCGGGTTCTGGGCAACAAGGAGATTTTCAGGGTTCCGGTTTGCTCTCTCTTTATCCTTTAGAGCTCATCAGGAGTGCGTAGAGGAGAGCTTCATTCCCACCATGCGGACGTTATTCAACGCCCCGGCCACGTCTCCTCTCTCCGAAATCGACGCCAACAACGTCGCCGAGCTCTTCACAGAGCTCACGCGCTCCAGCGATCGATCCCAGGTACGAACTCCAACATCATTTACATTTGGCAAACGCCACTTAGCAGTTAGGGGGTTAAGGGACCTGCTCAGGGTCCAAGCAGCCTGGTGTGGCTGGGATTTGAACTCATGACGGAGGAGGGTGGCTGAGCATGTTCTCTACCCTCTGTGGGGTTTCAGGGAGCGAGTGTGCACGACTCTCTGGCCGTGCGAGTGTGTAACGAGATTCTGCGAGACACGTCTGCTCCCGAGGTGCGTCTGTACTGCAAGACCCTCACCACTTTAGAGATCAGCACCGATCGGGGACTCGCTAACGACGAACTGCAGCAGCTCCTTAATGACATCCTGCAGGTAACACACACACACACACACACACACACACACACACACACACATTCCTGCAGGTAACACACACACATTCCTGCAGGTAACACACACACATTCCTGCAGGTAACACACACACATTCCTGCAGGTAACACACACACATTCCTGCAGGTAACACACACACACACACACATTCCTGCAGGTAACACACACACACACACACATTCCTGCAGGTAACACACACACATTCCTGCAGGTAACACACACACACACACACATTCCTGCAGGTAACACACACACACACACACACACACATTCCTGCAGGTAACACACACACACACACACACATTCCTGCAGGTAACACACACACACACACACACACACACACACATTCCTGCAGGTAACACACACACACACACACACACACACATTCCTGCAGGTAACACACACACACACACACACACACATTCCTGCAGGTAAACACACACACACACACACACACACATTCCTGCAGGTAACACACACACACACACACACACACATTCCTGCAGGTAACACACACACACACACACACACACACACACATTCCTGCAGGTAACACACACACACACACACACACACACATTCCTGCAGGTAACACACACACACACACACACACACACACATTCCTGCAGGTAACACACACACACACACACACACACACACATTCCTGCAGGTAACACACACACACACACACACACACACATTCCTGCAGGTAACACACACACACACACACACACACACACACACATTCCTGCAGGTAACACACACACACACACACACACACACATTCCTGCAGGTAACACACACACACACACACACACACACACATTCCTGCAGGTAACACACACACACACACACACACACACATTCCTGCAGGTAACACACACACACACACACACACACACATTCCTGCAGGTAACACACACACACACACACACACACACACATTCCTGCAGGTAACACACACACACACACACACACACACACATTCCTGCAGGTAACACACACACACACACACACACACACACATTCCTGCAGGTAACACACACACACACACACACACACACACATTCCTGCAGGTAACACACACACACACACACACACACACACATTCCTGCAGGTAACACACACACACACACACACACACACACACATTCCTGCAGGTAACACACACACACACACACACACACACACATTCCTGCAGGTAACACACACACACACACACACACACACATTCCTGCAGGTAACACACACACACACACACACACACACATTCCTGCAGGTAACACACACACACACACACACACACACATTCCTGCAGGTAACACACACACACACACACACACACACATTCCTGCAGGTAACACACACACACACACACACACACACATTCCTGCAGGTAACACACACACACACACACACACACACATTCCTGCAGGTAACACACACACACACACACACACACACATTCCTGCAGGTAACACACACACACACACACACACACACATTCCTGCAGGTAACACACACACACACACACACACACACACATTCCTGCAGGTAACACACACACACACACACACACACACACATTCCTGCAGGTAACACACACACACACACACACATTCCTGCAGGTAACACACACACACACACACACATTCCTGCAGGTAACACACACACACACACACACATTCCTGCAGGTAACACACACACACACACACACACACACACACACATTCCTGCAGGTAACACACACACACACACACACACACACACACACATTCCTGCAGGTAACACACACACACACACACACACACACACACACATTCCTGCAGGTAACACACACACACACACATTCCTGCAGGTAACACACACACACACACATTCCTGCAGGTAACACACACACACACACATTCCTGCAGGTAACACACACACACACACATTCCTGCAGGTAACACACACACACACACATTCCTGCAGGTAACACACACACACACACATTCCTGCAGGTAACACACACACACACACACTCCTGCAGGTAACACACACACACACACACTCCTGCAGGTAACACACACACACACACACTCCTGCAGGTAACACACACACACACACACACCTGCAGGTAACACACACACACACACACACCTGCAGGTAACACACACACACACACACACCTGCAGGTAACACACACACACACACACACCTGCAGGTAACACACACACACACACACACCTGCAGGTAACACACACACACACACACACCTGCAGGTAACACACACACACACACACACCTGCAGGTAACACACACACACACACACACCTGCAGGTAACACACACACACACACACACACACACACACACCTGCAGGTAACACACACACACACACACACACACACACACCTGCAGGTAACACACACACACACACACACACACACACACCTGCAGGTAACACACACACACACACACACACACATTCCTGCAGGTAACACACACACACACACATTCCTGCAGGTAACACACACACACACACATTCCTGCAGGTAACACACACACACACACATTCCTGCAGGTAACACACACACACACACACTCCTGCAGGTAACACACACACACACACACACCTGCAGGTAACACACACACACACACACACCTGCAGGTAACACACACACACACACACACCTGCAGGTAACACACACACACACACACACCTGCAGGTAACACACACACACACACACACCTGCAGGTAACACACACACACACACACACCTGCAGGTAACACACACACACACACACACCTGCAGGTAACACACACACACACACACACCTGCAGGTAACACACACACACACACACACCTGCAGGTAACACACACACACACACACACCTGCAGGTAACACACACACACACACACACCTGCAGGTAACACACACACACACACACACACACATTCCTGCAGGTAACACACACACACACACACACACACATTCCTGCAGGTAACACACACACACACACACACACACACACATTCCTGCAGGTAACACACACACACACACACACACACACACATTCCTGCAGGTAACACACACACACACACACACACACATTCCTGCAGGTAACACACACACACACACACACACACACATTCCTGCAGGTAACACACACACACACACACACATTCCTGCAGGTAACACACACACACACACACACACACACACACACACATTCCTGCAGGTAACACACACACACACATTCCTGCAGGTAACACACACACACACACACACACACACACACACATTCCTGCAGGTAACACACACACACACACACACACACACACACACATTCCTGCAGGTAACACACACACACACACACACATTCCTGCAGGTAACACACACACACACACACACACATTCCTGCAGGTAACACACACACACACACACACACACACACACATTCCTGCAGGTAACACACACACACACACACACACACACACACATTCCTGCAGGTAACACACACACACACACACACATTCCTGCAGGTAACACACACACACACACACACACACACACACATTCCTGCAGGTAACACACACACACACACACACACACACACACACACATTCCTGCAGGTAACACACACACACACACACACATTCCTGCAGGTAACACACACACACACACACACATTCCTGCAGGTAACACACACACACACACACACACACACACACATTCCTGCAGGTAACACACACACACACACACACACACACACACACACACATTCCTGCAGGTAACACACACACACACACACACACATTCCTGCAGGTAACACACACACACACACACACACACATTCCTGCAGGTAACACACACACACACACACACACACACACACACATTCCTGCAGGTAACACACACACACACACACACACACACACACACACACATTCCTGCAGGTAACACACACACACACATTCCTGCAGGTAACACACACACACACACACACATTCCTGCAGGTAACACACACACACACACACACACACACACACACATTCCTGCAGGTAACACACACACACACACACACACACACACACACATTCCTGCAGGTAACACACACACACACACATTCCTGCAGGTAACACACACACACACACACACACATTCCTGCAGGTAACACACACACACACACACACACACACACATTCCTGCAGGTAACACACACACACACACACACACACACATTCCTGCAGGTAACACACACACACACACACACACACACATTCCTGCAGGTAACACACACACACACACACACACACACATTCCTGCAGGTAACACACACACACACACACACACACATTCCTGCAGGTAACACACACACACACACACACACACACATTCCTGCAGGTAACACACACACACACACACACACACACATTCCTGCAGGTAACACACACACACACACACACACACATTCCTGCAGGTAACACACACACACACACACACACACACACATTCCTGCAGGTAACACACACACACACACACACACACATTCCTGCAGGTAACACACACACACACACACACACACACATTCCTGCAGGTAACACACACACACACACACACACACACATTCCTGCAGGTAACACACACACACACACACACACACACATTCCTGCAGGTAACACACACACACACACACACACACACATTCCTGCAGGTAACACACACACACACACACACACACACATTCCTGCAGGTAACACACACACACACACACACACACACATTCCTGCAGGTAACACACACACACACACACACACACACACACACACACACATTCCTGCAGGTAACACACACACACACACACACACACACACACACACACACATTCCTGCAGGTAACACACACACACACATTCCTGCAGGTAACACACACACACACATTCCTGCAGGTAACACACACACACACACACACACACACACACACACACACACACATTCCTGCAGGTAACACACACACACACATTCCTGCAGGTAACACACACACACACATTCCTGCAGGTAACACACACACACACATTCCTGCAGGTAACACACACACACACATTCCTGCAGGTAACACACACACACATTCCTGCAGGTAACACACACACACACACATTCCTGCAGGTAACACACACACACACACACACATTCCTGCAGGTAACACACACACACACACACACATTCCTGCAGGTAACACACACACACACACACACACATTCCTGCAGGTAACACACACACACACACACACACACACACACACACACATTCCTGCAGGTAACACACACACACACACACACACACACACATTCCTGCAGGTAACACACACACACACACATTCCTGCAGGTAACACACACACACACACATTCCTGCAGGTAACACACACACACACACATTCCTGCAGGTAACACACACACACACATTCCTGCAGGTAACACACACACACACATTCCTGCAGGTAACACACACACACACATTCCTGCAGGTAACACACACACACACATTCCTGCAGGTAACACACACACACACATTCCTGCAGGTAACACACACACACACACACACACACACACACACACACACACATTCCTGCAGGTAACACACACACACACACACACACACACACATTCCTGCAGGTAACACACACACACACACATTCCTGCAGGTAACACACACACACACACATTCCTGCAGGTAACACACACACACACACATTCCTGCAGGTAACACACACACACACACATTCCTGCAGGTAACACACACACACACACACACATTCCTGCAGGTAACACACACACACACATTCCTGCAGGTAACACACACACACACACATTCCTGCAGGTAACACACACACACACATTCCTGCAGGTAACACACACACACACATTCCTGCAGGTAACACACACACACACATTCCTGCAGGTAACACACACACACACATTCCTGCAGGTAACACACACACACACATTCCTGCAGGTAACACACACACACACACACACACATTCCTGCAGGTAACACACACACACACACACACACATTCCTGCAGGTAACACACACACACACACACACACATTCCTGCAGGTAACACACACACACACACACACACATTCCTGCAGGTAACACACACACACACACACACACATTCCTGCAGGTAACACACACACACACACACACATTCCTGCAGGTAACACACACACACACACACACATTCCTGCAGGTAACACACACACACACACACATTCCTGCAGGTAACACACACACACACACACACACATTCCTGCAGGTAACACACACACACACACACACACACACACACATTCCTGCAGGTAACACACACACACACATTCCTGCAGGTAACACACACACACACATTCCTGCAGGTAACACACACACACACATTCCTGCAGGTAACACACACACACACATTCCTGCAGGTAACACACACACACACACACTCCTGCAGGTAACACACACACACACATTCCTGCAGGTAACACACACACACACACACACACACACACATTCCTGCAGGTAACACACACACACACACATTCCTGCAGGTAACACACACACACACACACACATTCCTGCAGGTAACACACACACACACACATTCCTGCAGGTAACACACACACACACACATTCCTGCAGGTAACACACACACACACATTCCTGCAGGTAACACACACACACACATTCCTGCAGGTAACACACACACACACACACACACACATTCCTGCAGGTAACACACACACACACACACACACATTCCTGCAGGTAACACACACACACACACACACATTCCTGCAGGTAACACACACACACACACACACATTCCTGCAGGTAACACACACACACACACACACATTCCTGCAGGTAACACACACACACACACACACATTCCTGCAGGTAACACACACACACACACACACATTCCTGCAGGTAACACACACACACACACACACATTCCTGCAGGTAACACACACACACACACACATTCCTGCAGGTAACACACACACACACACACATTCCTGCAGGTAACACACACACACACACACACACATTCCTGCAGGTAACACACACACACACACACACACATTCCTGCAGGTAACACACACACACACACACACACATTCCTGCAGGTAACACACACACACACACATTCCTGCAGGTAACACACACACACACACACACACATTCCTGCAGGTAACACACACACACACACACACACATTCCTGCAGGTAACACACACACACACACACACACATTCCTGCAGGTAACACACACACACACACACACACATTCCTGCAGGTAACACACACACACACACACACACATTCCTGCAGGTAACACACACACACACACACACACACACACACATTCCTGCAGGTAACACACACACACACACATTCCTGCAGGTAACACACACACACACACATTCCTGCAGGTAACACACACACACACACACACACACATTCCTGCAGGTAACACACACACACACACACACACACATTCCTGCAGGTAACACACACACACACACACACACATTCCTGCAGGTAACACACACACACACACACACACACACACATTCCTGCAGGTAACACACACACACACACACACACACACATTCCTGCAGGTAACACACACACACACACATTCCTGCAGGTAACACACACACACACACATTCCTGCAGGTAACACACACACACACACATTCCTGCAGGTAACACACACACACACACATTCCTGCAGGTAACACACACACACACACATTCCTGCAGGTAACACACACACACACACACATTCCTGCAGGTAACACACACACACACACACATTCCTGCAGGTAACACACACACACACACATTCCTGCAGGTAACACACACACACACACATTCCTGCAGGTAACACACACACACACACATTCCTGCAGGTAACACACACACACACACATTCCTGCAGGTAACACACACACACACACATTCCTGCAGGTAACACACACACACACACATTCCTGCAGGTAACACACACACACACACATTCCTGCAGGTAACACACACACACACACATTCCTGCAGGTAACACACACACACACACACACACACACACACATTCCTGCAGGTAACACACACACACACACACACACACACACACACCTGCAGGTAACACACACACACACACACACACACACACACCTGCAGGTAACACACACACACACACACACACACACACCTGCAGGTAACACACACACACACACACACACACACACCTGCAGGTAACACACACACACACACACACACACACACACACACCTGCAGGTAACACACACACACACACACACACACACCTGCAGGTAACACACACACACACACACACACACACCTGCAGGTAACACACACACACACACACACACACACACCTGCAGTTAACACACACACACACACACACATCCATTTCCCTTGAATATAACACATTCATTTAAGTGAATGGAAAATTTCATGCTCCAGCATCTAAAGACATCTGATACACTCGTGTAGTTTAATTTTTGTGCTAACGATTTGATGAAGAATGACGTATTCCTGGCAAAGTCAGGTGTCCCAGAACTTTATTAAATTTAAGAAATGAACCTGAAAGTGTTATGGGAAAAAGTCATGAACGAGAGAAAAATGAGAGAAAGAGAGGAAGATGTCATGACTCACTGTCTACATTCAGAGCTAAAAAAAAATAAAAAAAAGTTCATGATTTAAAGAAGACTGTAGACACTGAAAGACGTTGATATTCACTAATAACACTACAAACATCATGCCGCAGTAAGAAGCTCCAGTCACCTCCATCCGCACTTAAAAAGCTATTAATATACAAAACCGTTTTTTCTGTCGCTGAAACTGCAGGCTTTTGGTTACTGTTCGAAACATTGAAATTTTAAAACCAAACCAAAAAAATCTCTCTATTTAAACAAACTCCGGTTTATTAATTTTTTTTTGATATCTCAAAGAAATTTGCAGCATTTTGTGTGAGGATTAATAAAGGGGCATTTAATCTTTTTTTTTTTTTTTTTATCAAATTTTTGTAAAAAAAAAAAAAAAAAAATAATGTGAAAATCCTAAATTGAGTGAAGCATTACTTTACTGACCTACTGCTACTTTTTAATTATATTTTATATATATATATATATATAAAAAACCTCCCAACATATTCCACACTAAACAAAAAGAAAAAAAAAAACACTTAAACCTGGGCTCTGAGTGAGTGAGGCTCTGAATATTTATCAGTCCGATTGATTTGTATGGTTCTGTTGTGCTTTTAGTAAAGCAATATTTAGATTTGAGCTTTAGTGCAGGCAGGCGTGCTTTATCCGCTTTATCACATTTATAAAAAATGAACAAATGTGTGTGGTGACATAGGGGGAAAAAACAGACCAATTGTAAACAAGATTCTGTTCTGTCATTGGACACGAGTGTTTTAGATATTTAAAAAAAAAAGGATCCTGCATACTTCACTGGTTATTGCTCGATCAGTTGAAAGCAGTGTTGGTTACCATAGAAACCACTTCTCTATTAAATGCTGTAATTCCTGCGTGATGTAAACGGAGTGATATTTTGGTAGATGTACACACAGTACAAAATAATTTGATATACGTGTGTCTGTGTGTATTATGAGCGCAAAATTCACGGTTTTGGGGGGGGGGGGGGGGGGGGTTGTTGCAAAACTTAAAATTGCATTTGCGTTTTTATATATATATATATATATATATATATATATATTATAAACACACACACATGCACGCACGCACATTAGGTTACACACACACACACACACACACACACACATACATATCTATATATGTGTGTGTATATGTATGTACACACACATACACACAATATTGTGTGTATATACATACATATATATATATATATATATATATATATATATGTGTGTGTGTGTGTGTGTGTGTATTTATATTTATTCATTTATTTTATATATAGGGCACATTGTGTGACTTTTCCCCGCTTCCATAGAAACCTTTCAGTGTGTGTGTGTGTGTGTGTGTGTGTGTGTGTGTGTGTGTAGGAGGTGAAGGATAAGCACTGTGTGAAAGCCTTAGAGAAAGTGTTCGCTCGTCTAAAAGGAGATCAGTGTGTTCGAGTAGCACACACTCAGGACACAGTGCTGAACCCTGCAGATGAAAACGCCAGCGGTACAATATGCACACACACACACACACACACACACACACACACACTGCAGTAATAGTATACCTGATTGTTATGAACACACTCAGACATCTGCCATCCCACTTGAACCTTCTTTCTATTTCATATTATATGAATGAATAAATATACTTTTGCTGGATCATTTTGCATGTAACTGTGTGGTTTTCCTCACGTCTCCCGATGTCCTTACAGAACTCTTGAATGGAGACGACAGCAAACCTAAACGCCCCAGAAGAGGTGAGCTAATAAATAGCGGTCGACCGCTATGGGTTTGTCTCTGGCCCGTGCCAATATTTAGAAATCACAGCAGCCGATGGAGATTTTAAAAAATCTTTTTATTTATCTTATAAAATTTAATAGTTAGTCTAATAGTGTGTTGCTGTGCTGCGCAGGTCAGAAAAAAGCCACGACGGCCCGGGTTGTGAAAAAACAGTCTAAAGCGAAGGAGTCTTCTGATGATGGGTGGGATTAATCTGCTTTCACACTCACACACACACTGGCTCACATTTACTGTACTCTCGTAGCTAACTCCGTATTTGTTTATGCTTAGCGACGAGGAGAATGTTCCAGAAGCCGCAGAGGCTCCGTCGGCCAGACAGAGTCGGCGTGCCAAAACGGCGGCCCTGGATAAAACCCGCCAGGACCTGACTGCGCTGATGAATCACGAAGCCAGTGTGTAGGTCAGGGTTCGTCTAAACATCTCCAAACACAACTGGTCTCGTTTTCTGTGTGTGTGTGTTTGAGACGTCTACTTTCAAAACCCGCTATTCAGGCTCCACGCTCATGAGTTTAATATTACTATAAACATAAAGAGCTTAATAATATTCAAATTACCGCCGTGTGCACCCTTTATTTTCCTTTCAATATTAACCATTAATTCTACTATGCTTGGTTTGTTACAGCCGCTATAGCGTTCGCAGGAAAGCACAAGCATTTGCACGGACCTTTTTTCTGAATAAAATAGAACATTTCCCCAAGTTAGCATAAACAATCCAGTTATTATGACCGATATGTTGTGATGAGGCTTTTTCCCCCCGCCGTCACACTGCTGTAAAATGTTCTCTCTTCAGTATTATTAATCTTCGAGTCAGCGTGTGCTGTTCTCCACGTACACGTTCTGCCCTTTAGAAAGAGAGACCGCAGTGTCGAGTTGAGCGAAACACGCGCTACTCGCAAATTGTTCTTTTTTTAATGTTTTACCTTTTTATACCCCAATAAATCATTTTGTCTCCTTTCTGCTTTATTTATTTATTTTTGTATCTAATAAAAAAAAAAAACACCCAGACAACGTTTCAAAGAAGCACCTTTTAATTATTGGTCTAGAGACAGGACATGTTCAAATCACATTAGAAAAGATAAAAGTGTGTATATTTCTCGCTCTGTACAGTGTTTAGCACCATGTCGACACTTCTTTCAGCTTTCGCTCCGACACACATTTTCATCAAACACAATGTATTTCACGACAACACGTACAGCTACGATGGCGGAAATCCCAACCCTTGCTTCCGGCTGTCGATTCCACGCGGTCGGTTTTTTTCTTCAAAGGCATTTAACAAACACACACTAGTGCACTAAGAAGCTACGGGAGAAAAACTAGTGCAGGTCAATTCATCGAGGGGGAATTGAAATGCCTCGGATTTAAACATCATAGATTTCTTTTGTGCCGATGATATTCTGGACTGTACAAAAGCCGTACTCAAAACGGGGACTATGTTTTTCCCTGTTTTTGGAAATTGTCGCGTCTGCTTCATCCTCACGCTTTATTGTTTGTGTTGCTTGTAAAAGGAAATAACAGACAATACAGAGACAGTGGACAGATCAAGTGGTGAAACCCTGGCATACTTCAACAAAGGTATAAATGGATATAAATCTAATGCTGATAAAAATGAGAACTAAAAAAAACCAAACTGATTTTTAACAGTAAAACTGAAAAAAGGCTTTGTTACGGGAGTTCGAATTTCTGTACTCTAAAACCTGCTGCCTGACTTCATGGCATGCAGAGGCATCGATGGCAAGAACCTCAACACTGTGGTTGTAAATAATAGATAAGGATGCACTTATCTATTTTTAATGCTTTAAGGGTTCACACACACTTTAGTAATCAGTTCTCCAAAAATCTGTTACTCAATATTATATATAACCGGTTCTGGTGATCTTACAAGCCGAAGATGTGTCAAATCTCTCTGAATTCATCCGAGAAACAATTAATCTAAATAAGTTTGTTGTAATTGTTTAAAATGATAATTACAACTCCTCCAAACAAATCTGAGCTGATATAAGTGTTAATAAAAAGAATTGTGAGTTAACTTAAGATTATATACAGGGTTTCTACAGGTTTTGGACAAGTATGGATTTGAGGGGGGGGGGCACTTAGTATTGAAAAATGTGTTTCCATACTAGCGCCATATTCGGTTGTCCAAAATATATAAATTAGACAAATTATAAAACAAAGGCTACACTAATCCGGATACATTTGGAATGCCGTAAACCCCCTCGTGTCCACACTTTCGTATTCAATCACTTTTCAAAAAGTTGCAGCTCCACACTGAAACATCTGGAAACACCCCCTCCCGCCCCTGTATTGCGGACAAGCAAAACGCAAGACGCTACGGAAACGCGTCATTTCCACCTGGAGTTTATTTACTTTCCGGCTCATTGAAACATCGCGGCAACAACTAAAAATGTGTCATTGTTTTTCGAAAGCCTCCGTTTAATTACACACAGTCCACACTGCGACGCGAAATCGATCCTCTTTGGAGAGCATTTTCAAATAGCTACATTTCCGTTTGACGAAAATGGCGTCGCTGTGTAGACCAAAGGCCAAAACGTAGGATAAAATGTACGTGACCAATCCTTCTGTTGCTGTAGGATTAAAGGTTTAGCGTTTAAGAAATAAGTTTATAAATGATTTACGTTGCCCAATTTTCGAATTGCAGATTTGATACAATGCTGTGTACCCAATGTGGTTTGGTGTTTTCTAATAGGGTCTTAAAAATCACGCCTGCTTATTTGAGTTTGCAGTTTTAATATGAAAATATGCAGGAACCCTGTGTATAATTATTTCTCTAAGAGTTGCTACAACCGAATCTTGCAGAATCTTCACACACACACACACACACACACACACACACCTGTGTGTGTCTTTCATGACCACCCTCCCTCTGCATTTCACCCTCTACCTAGGCAGCATGTTTGAGAAGAAATCTGGCCTTTCCGATTCAGAAAGAATCGTAAGCTGGTCTGAAGGCTGTCGTTATGTTTAAACGAGTGTTTTTCTACGCTGAATAATGCTCGCGATCTACGTTTCTAAAATAAAATTAAAAGTAAGTGCAATATGAAAATTAAATATATTGTTCCGTTCAGACGAATTAATGCAGTTTTTTCCGAGAGTGCAGTACATCAGGTGTCGAACGATACACAGAATCGTCTGCGCGTTCGCTCGAACGCGTTCGGAGATCACATCGAGTGCACTCGCTCCTCTGAACATATAATCAAAACACTAAAAAAAACAAACAAGACAAATACAAGAAATAATGCAGTCAAATAGTGCAAGTTTGATAAAGTTTGTTGCTATGTGACGGTTTCCTGGGTCCTTGTTTCCCCCAGCTCATCGTTTTTTGTTTTTTTTGAAAGGCACACAGTATGAGGAGCAACGCTGCTATCTGGCTGGACCTGTCAGACAGAAATGAGTACTAGAGTAAAACACAGACACTGGGTTTACAGGAAGATTTAAAAATGTGTCCTTGTCATATTCACAAATCAGTCAGCAGCGATCCTTCGGTCTGATGGTGTAAACCAGGGGTGCCCAAATTACGGCCCGCCCCAAATATTGGAACGGCCCTCTGAACAAACCAATGACCCAGTCTAAAATTGTAATTTAAAATGTGTGTTTTACTCGCATCACATCTGTATTTGATCAAGTTTGGCTTTTAAACTAAAATTCCCCATAGTTGTTAAGAGGTCGAGGCACCGATAGTCTGCTTGAACTATCAGCAAAAGTCCAGTCTGCTGTCATTATGAGAGCAACCTCTAGGGGCGAATTACTGACCCCACGTGCTGTAAAGTAATAAACAAATCTTGCGTGAGGAGGCGTGATAAATAAATGTAAAATCTTCACAATAATACCGGTTGACACTGGCACATATGGTTTCCTGTTACAGACCGACCCCCGTTAAAGAAAGGGAAAAATTGTGTGGCCCTCACAGAAACAATTTTGGGACCTCTGGTATAGAGTGAGTAGAGTGATCCTGTAGTGTGATTGTGTAGATTCAGTAGATAATAATACCTTGTAGTTGAGTTTATCATGTGGGATGTAAAACACTCACCGAGTATAAAGTCAGACCACTTGGCTGCCATCACTCCTCTGCTGCTCCTTTGCCGTTTTGGGGACAGGTGCAACGTGTTTGTGCAGGAGAGCTTGCGTTTTCTGTTTACTTTACCCTGCTGCCATGTGCAGGTGGTCTTCGTTTTAACTTTCTTCCTGAGCCTTTGCTTCCTATGTGGTACTGAGCCCCCTCCAGCAGGTGATACGCTGAACCTCACTGTGCAGTCGCCAGACTCCTTAGACAGCGAGCATGTGTTGGCAGAGTTCAACTTCCTCAAAAACACTTTGCACTCCCTCAGGGTGTGTGCAATCCAGGCATTGGCAGTGATCTGCTTTTGCGAGGCGTTAGGCCTGGGAGACTTCCTCTGTTCTGCGTTTGGTAGATCGTGTCTAGACGCGCTCTTGGGCTGAATTCTACTCTCGTCCTGCTCGCTCAGGCTTTTATACTCTACGCCGGTGCTCTTGGTCCTGGATTTGAATCGCAATTTCGCTCGATCTAGCGCAGTTCTATAAAGGCGCCATGACCCAAACTTCTGGGATTTCTCTGCATCGTTGTTTCGCTTGGGGAAACAATTTAGTGTGCTTCGAAGCTTTAGTCGTTCTTGCATGAGCTTCATCGGACTCTTAGGGACAACCGTGGCAAATTTCTTGATGCATTTTCTGAGGCGGTCTGTTTGCGGATTCGAACACGCGTTCGGTCTGTATCTTGTCAGGCCCGAGCTATACTGAAAAACTTCCGACGGAATTCGGTTGTTGGCCTTCTTCACAATGGCCAGAGACTGCGTCTCGGTTGTCTGCATGAACCAGGAGCAAAGCGTCTCCATGCTACAGTCGCGCTCAAACAGCATCCTCACTGCGGAGGAACTTGAAGCAGAACTGTTCTCCTCATCTGATACGGTTGGATCTGATGCGTCAGAAACCCATGTGTCTTTCATCACCTTCAGTCGCCTGTTCAACTCTTCCTTTAACATCTCGGGCGATGCCGAGGTTGGCCACCATCGCAGATTCGCGTCGAAGAGGGATTCGATGGATGCTGATGAAAAATGGACACCGTTCTGCAGAGAACCGCTTGACTCTGCGTCGTTGCCGTCTTTGGAGTCATGCTGCGGTGCTTGAGGAACTTTGTTCGGCAGCAGTTTGCACGATCGAGGTGACTGTGTAGGAGGTGACATCGCAACGCACTGCAGCAGATGGACAGAAGGTTTTCTTTCTCTGGCTGAGTGTCTAACAGACGCTTTTGTCACCTCAGTGATTGTCTCTTGCTCTTCATGCTGTTCCTGTCGCTGTGTTGCTGGGTCCCTCGCATCTCGCTTCATGTGGATTTTTCGTCGCCGCGGAGAAACCGTGGTAACGGTAACGGAAATCCCTGAGATTTTTACCTTAGCCGGTCGTCCTGGTCTCCTTGTCACTGCTCCGTCACTCTGTTTTGGACACACGACTGAATGTGTGAGACTTTTTCTATCTTCCACAGGCATTACTAAGCTAAACTGATCTTTTTTCATGCACACTTGTGCTTGCGTGGACTGTACATTCTCTTCACTTCGCATTGAAGTGCCGTTGCTTTCTGAAGGAACTTGTCCCTCACACACCATCCTTCTTGCTTTCCTCCTCCCATACTTAATAGTGATCTTCAGGTTTTTATTGCTGTGTTCTTTGCTCGACACCTCTTCCGTGCCTTGTTTTTCGGCGTCCTCGCTGGGAACCGCATCAGTGTTGACCGGTTTGGATTTCCGGGGTCGGCCAATCGGACGCTTCACTGCTTTCTCCGTGGGAGCTTTTAACTTTTTAGGCCGCCCAGGACGCCTCTTAAAAGACGCTTTGGTTTCATTCATGCAGTCATGCGAGCATTCTGCGCTAGCAGACTCTACTGCTGAGAGTTTTTTAGTGCACTCCTTGTTTACTGTCTGTACAGTTTCCTCCTCCTTCCATTCTTTAATTGTGCTTTGTGCCCACGAAGCCTCCTTGCAGGGATCGAACAATTCTTCATCGTGGTACGGTTGTGCAGCTGTGAGCATGTACTTAACACCATCTTCATCTTTCACAGTCGACACCAACATTAGTTTTATGGGACTGACATACTTGAGGTCGTCTGTGTCGGTGGAGTCCTCAGGGACAGGACACGTGATCCATGCTTTGTCTTTCAGCACATGTTCAGTATGAGGTTGTTCACCGTCTTCATCATGACACAATTTTCTCTTGACAGTTGGAATGTGTGAAGATTTGGGTTGTTCTATCACAGTACTGGGTGGGAGGTCAGTCGTGTTGGTGCCATGCGTTGGGGTGCTGTTAGTTTTAGCAGAGCGGCAGGCGGAGTAAAACATCTTCCTCGGCTCAGTGACGTATGAAGACAAGTGTTGTGGACGGACAATGTTTCGTCGTGACCTCAAATGGCAGGGCTCCGATTTTTCTGTACAGATCTCTGATCTGTTACTGTGTACATTTCCTGTGTCTGGCCTCTGAGGGTATAAATTGGGCATATCTGGGTTCTGAGCCTCTGAAAGGGCCGTGTCCAGCTTCTGATCATTTGAGATAGGCGTGTCTGGACACTGAGTGTGCGAGATGGGTGTATCTGGACTGTGAGTGTGCGAGATGGCCGTGTCCGGATACCGAGTGTGCGAGATGGCCATGTCTGGATACCGAGTGTGTGAGATGGCCGTGTCTGGATACTGAGTGTGCGAGATGGACGTGTCTGGGCTCTGAGTGTGCGAGATGGACGTGTCTGGGCTCTGAGTGTGCGAGATGGACGTGTCTGGGCTTTGTGTGTGTGAGATGGGCGTGTCTTGATACTGAGTGTGCGAGATGGCCGTGTCTGGGCCCTGAGTGTGCGAGATGGCCGTGTCTGGGCCCTGAGTGTGTGAGATGGACGTGTCTGGGCCCTGAGTGTGCGAGATGTACGTGTCTGTGTCTGGGCCCTGAGTGTGCGAGATGGACGTGTCTGGGTCTGGGCCCTGAGTGTGCGAGATGGCCGTGTCTGGGTCTGGGCCCTGAGTGTGTGAGATGGACGTGTCTGGGTCTGGGCCCTGAGTGTGTGAGATGGACGTGTTTGGGCTCTGAGTGTGTGAAATGGGCGTGTCAGGGCTCTGAGTGTGTGAGATGGACGTGTCTGGGTTCTGAGTGTGTGAAATGGGCGTGTTTGGGCTCTGGGTGTGTGAAATGGGCGTGTCTGGGTTCTGAGTGTGTGAGATGGGCGTGTCTGGGTTCTGGGTGTGTGAGATGGGCGTGTCTGGGCTCTGAGTGTGTGAGATGGGCGTGTCAGGGCTCTGAATGTGTGAGATGGGCGTGTCAGGGCTCTGAGTGTGTGAGATGGGCGTGTCAGGGCTCTGAGTGTGTGAGATGGGCGTGTCTCGGCTCTGAGTGTGTGAGATGGACATGTCTGGGTTCTGAGTGTGTGGGATTTTGGTAATCATGTGTGTCTTTCTCCTTTTCTTCCTCGAAATGTAGGGTTCAAGTCGTGCCAGGTCTCGTTTGATCTGTAGGCTCTGCCTGCGTGTTGCGGGTTGGTCATGTGGCCTGCTGATTGCCTGCCTTACTTCCTGTCTCCTCTGTAAGCGTGTCTGAGGGGAACGTTTCTCGGAGGCAAGGTGCTGTTCGAAGAGCTCCTTCAGGTTGTAGTCCTTTTCACTGCTGCTGTGTAACACAGTGGTGATGATCTCTGTCACTTGTGCATCGTCACACACTTTCACACTGTCCCCCTTGTCCGTGTGCACGCTCCACTCACGCTCCGATGCCTCCATCAGCGTGTCGGTGAACTTGTCCATTAAATCTATTAAGTGTTCAGGCTTGGTGTGTGTCTCGGCAGTCTGATCTGTGTGTGTGTTGTGCAAAAGAAGAGGTGGAGGCTGTGTATTCAGGGTGTGTGTGTTTAACGTGGGCATGTCTTGACTGCTTTCGGCATCTTGCGGTTTCGGGGACAGTGGTGGAGGAGACGGCGTGGGAGGGGATGGACTGTGGCAGCTATATGTTTGTGCAACATGTCTGATGTCTTTGCTTTGCGTGTGGTGGGGGCACACCAGTATCCGAGGACGAGCGCAGCAGCTGGCACACCCGAGTGTCACGCCCGGGCAGGAGTAGCCACCACAACTGTTCACACACAGACACATGGACTGAAGCGCGCACATATCGAGTCTGCACGGGCGCACACACCCGAATGCTACACAGCTACTCGACACGCACAGTGATTCATCGGTGTCACAGCAGCGTCCACCACGAGTCCCTGACGTCCCAGACACATCCCTCAGCGCCTCATGGTCATCGTTTTGTAAGAACGTTGCCATTTCCTGCAGGATGTGCAACAGCAGGACTTTGTGGTGAGCGCAGAGCGACGTCATCACTTCCTCCAGCGCCGTAACTCTCCGCTCCTGTCCTTCTTCTCGCTCCACACAGCTACAGGTAAACAAAACATTGTTACTCATCACTCGGACTTTCATTTAGATAGAGTTCCTCTATCTTCTTCTTTTTATCAAACACATTTCCATCATATTTCCATCGTCAGACATTATATAACGGAGTACACATAATTGCACATACATCTGCATATACAGATATATATACATACACACACACACACACACAGGGTTTCTGCTGGGTCTTATAAAAGATCTTAACATTTCAAAATATATAATAAATAATTTTTGTTTGTTAGTTTCCGTGATGGTGTAGTTCGATCTTTCGCTGGTCCAAATATAATTTGCTATATAATGATTACAAATGAGACCAACAAGCAACAGCCAATCAGCTTTCCGTTATTGGCTTGAATCTCTCTTGGTTTGTACCACAGACGTTAAAAAGTGTTTTTTATTTTTCAGCTATGAGAAAGTGCATGTTTAGCGATACTTGGCTTGAAAAAAAATAAATGTAGGGCTTGGGTATTGTCGGTCTTTAACAACGTATCTGTGTGTGTGTGTTTGTGTGTTTTTTTGATGTTGTGATACAGGTCTTAAATGACATTCCTACTTCTTAAAAAGTCTTGTTTGACTTTGTGAGTCCTGCAGAAACCCTGATACATGTACGTGTTACATTTAAGTTTATTGTACATACGCTCATCAGAAATATTGTTAGAAAAGAAGGAAAAAAAAACAGTATCACAAGTAAGTGTGATTGTCACATTTCAGCAACCATTTTATTTCAAAAGTTTATGTTTTCAAGGGAAAATATTATAGAAATAAAACTTGGATATACTTTAAAGTAGTGAACATGTCAAAACTGTGTCTAAATTGTGAATATTTTGTGTGAACACCATTGTTATGTAGCACTGCTTTAATCCTCCCGGGTGTGGAATTCACCAGAGCTGCACAGGTTGTTGCTGGGATCCTCTTCCACTCCTCCTTAATGACATCACGGAGCTGCTGCATGTTGGACACATGGCACTTCTCCACCTTCTGCTTGAGGATCCTCACAGGTGCTCAATAGGGTTCAAGTCTGGAGACATACTTTCCCACTCTATTACCATCACCTTCAGCTTTCTCAGCAAGGCAGTTGTCGTTCGGCGGTGTGTTTGGGGTCGTTATTATGTTGGAATACTGCCGTTCGGCCGGGTTTCTGAAGGGAGAATCATGTTCTGCTTCAGAATGTCACAGTACAAGTTGGAATACGTTTCCTTCAATGAACCACAGCTCCCCAGTACCATCTCCATTAATGCAGCCCCAGACCATGATGCTACCACCACCATGCTTAACTGTAGGCAAGACACAATTTTCTTTGTTCTCCTCACCAGCGCGACACCACACATGTTGGACACCATCTGAGCCAAACAAGTTTATTTTAGTCTCATCAGACCACAGGAGATGGTTCCATAATTCATGCTCTTGGACAGGTGGTCTTCAGCAAACTGTTTGCAGGTTTCTTGTGAGCAGTTTCAGAAGAGGCTCCTTCTGGGACAATGGCCTGCAAACCGACTTGTTGCACTTTGGTCTGATCACTGACATGAGGACCTTCTGTTTCTACAACATCTAAATCAATGATGCAGCACTCATGCGTCTGTTTTATGAAGCAGCCTCTGCACCTGACGCACAGCATGAGGACTCGACTTGTTTGATCCACTCTTGTGAGGTCTGTTACGAGTGGAACCCGTCTTGGAAAACCTCTGTATGACCCTGAACACTGTACTTTAACTCAGTTTTAGGATGTTACTGATTTTCTTACAGCCTCACCATCTTAGTGAAGAGCAAGGATTCTAGTCCTCAAATCCTCAGAGAGTCTTTACCATGAGGTACCATGTTGAACATCCAGTGGTCGGTTTAAGAGAATTGAACTCAAAGCAACAGATTTTAACTGCTCTAATACAAGATACACACATTTGTATGATTCTGTCAAGAAGACAAAAACATGAACATTATGAAGAGGACGTGTGGTTTTGCACAAATACACGACGTACAGCTGTTATCACTGAGGGTGTACTCACTTTTGATGCCAGTTATTAAGACAATAATGGCTGTATGTTGAGTTATTAATAGAGGACAGTAAATCTGCACTGATATACAAACTGCACATCTTCTCTAAAATATATCCAGATTTTATTTCTATTGTTTGGTCTCTTGAGAAGAAATACTACAATGGTTGCTGAAATGTGAGGGGTGCACTAACTTTTGGGAGAGAATGCATATATACAGCTAGGCCCAGAAATGTTATTTTAGCTGTTTACCAAAACCTATTCGAAATACAGTTCTATAATAGATATGGCATTAAAGTGCAGACTCTCTGCCGTAATTTAAGGATATTCACATCAAAATTGGAAGAAGGTTCAAGGAATTACAGCCTTTTTTTTTTTTTTTACCAAAAGCAATTGGACAATTGCCTCAAACGCTATTTCATGGGCTGCATTCTCTGTTTCCTCATTAATCCCCCATTAATTGAGCAGATAAAAGTTTTGGAATTGATTCCAGGTATGACAGTTCTATTTGGAAGATGTTGCTGTGAATCTCAACATGCGGTCAAAAACCCTCTCAACAGAAGTGGAACCATAATTAGGATTAAAAATCTGTAGAAATCCATCAGAGAGAGCAGAAATTTTAGGGGTGGCCAAATCAACAGTTTGGCACATTCTCATACTGGCGAGCTCGGGAACTTAAAAAGGCCTGGACGTCCACGGAAGACAACAGTGGTGGACGATGACAGGATCCTTACCATGGTGAAGAAAAACATCTTCACAACATCCAACGAAGTAAAGAACACTTTGCAGAAAGTAGGTGTATCAGTATCTAAGTCTACCATAAAGAGAAGACTTCATGGAAGCAAATACAGAAGGTTCACCGCATGGAAAAAAATTATTAATTAGCCTCAAAAATAGAAAGTCCAGATTAGACTTGGCCAAAAAAACATCTACAGAAGCCGGTCCAGTACTGGATCAGCGGTCTTTAGAAAATGTGGTGACATGCGTAGCCCAAATCCTGAAGATTGTGTCGCTGTCCAAATATTTCTGGGCCTACCAGTGGGCCAGATGGATGGATGGATGGATGGATGGTTTCACTCATATCTACACCTGCCCTCCTGTACACACACACACACAGCTATCTGATCATGCCTAATTAGATAAATATGTGCTTGAGGAAGGAAGAGTGTAAGTGTTTATCAATAATATTTTTCTCCCCCAAGGTTCATTCATACAGCTGATACAGGGTTAAGGTCCTTGCATCTGTGGCTGGTATTTGAACTCAAGACCTCCGGATATGACGTGGTAGCTCTGTGGTTAAGGTTATTGGACTCTGGATCGGAAGGTCACAAGTTCAAATACCAACACAACCCGCTGGGCCCTTGAGCGTCCTCCTTAATACTCTGCTCAGAAAAAAAAATGCCATACATGTAAATGAAAAAAGAGGAACGAGAACCATGGGCCTTTGAGCAAAACTCTTAATAAGAGTGTCTGCCATGCAGTATAGTATTAGCATAATTTACTGATCTTGGATTAGCTGCAGTTTTCAACCAGACATGACGTATGAAAAAATGAATTCTGGATTACCTTACCAGAAGAACGTACAAAAATGTTCTGAACTGTAAGTTACCTGGTCCAAAAGTGCAGTTTACCACATAGAGACAGGTGGATTTTAAAATGAATATATATATATAATCTAACGCAGTTTAATAATAATTACATTTCCCATCATGGTCAATTTTTCAGTTCTGACTATTAAGTGTGCATTTAGTTTGCTTGACTCGTATTCCTTCATGTTTTCATTCTGTATTGTTTAAAGATTTATGATCACACTCTTGATGTCACCCAAATGAGGATGGGTTTCCCTTTCGAGTCTGGTTCCTCTCAAAGTTTCTTCCTCATAACATCTAAGGGATTTTTTCCTTCACCACAGTTGCCACGGCTGCTCATCAGGGATAAATGCACACCATTCACCTTCACTGTTGATTTCTGCAAAGCTGCTTTGAGACAATGTCTTGTAGAAAGCGCAATAGAAATAAACTTGACTTGACGAATCATACATTGACTGTATTACGGTTTGTTTTGAATGCGAGATGAATTTCAATTCAATAGATTACAGGATAATAGTGTTGAAATTGAGTATATGGTGTGTTTACAGGGTTTGTGTTCCGTTTCCTACGTCTGAACCTAAACACGGCGTTTGATCTGATCGTTCGTATCAAAACACAAACCGGGACGTAAAAGTCAATCGTTTTTGTATCTTTGGTGTTGTAGAATCTGTTTCATTCTTTGTTTGTAGAACTTTTTAGCAACGAACATCATCCCAAAGAAGCTTTGCAGAAATGAATAAATTACAAATATACATTTTACAATTATAAATTCACACCTAGAAGTCGATCTCTAATTAATGAGCCAGTGGTGACCGTGGTGAAGGAAAAACTCCCTGAGACTTCATGAGGAAGAAACCCTTAGAGGAACCAGACACAATCAGGGACCCGTCCACATCCTCAACACTGAACGTTCTTCATTAGAGTTCCGTCATTGTTCAGGTTTTCCATTGTTCCCTGATGGACACTTCAATTCCAGATTGATTGTCGTCCCGGGCCACTGTCTCGTTGTGTAGATTTTGACAAAAATATTCAACAAAGCAAAGAAACAGACATGAAACAACACAACGTGGCCTTGTGTAACTTTGTATAATCGCAATTCATTCCGTTTTATTTTTTTTTTTCTGTTTCATTATGCAAATTTTATAATCTTTTATTAGCATTCTTTATCACAATTATGTTTTAGGTTACTTTTCCCACAGTGTAGAAACGTTTGGACAAAAGTATTTGGACACATGACTTTTCCCCCAAACATTTACCTCAAACTTGGAGGCACACAATTGTACTTCAATTTTTTCCTTCACTCGAAGTAGTAGAGCCAAACCTGTTCCCATGAAGCCACACAGCCAGCTCCATGAAGATCTGCTTCACAAGGGTGGGAGCGGAAGAACTTATTAACCCGATTGAACACGTTTGGTGAGAATGTGAACGCTGACTTCACCCCAGGTCTCCTCACCACCTCGCCTACATCAGCACCTGACTTTACTAACTGGCTAAACGAATCTCCACAAGCACATGCCAACATCTAGTGGACCGTTTTCACCGAAGAGTGAAGGTCATTAAAAGAGCGAATAGAGACAAAATGTGGAAAAACAATCTTATGGTCAGGTTTCCAAACTTTTTGTGAATTATTCTGGCTTTTTATGTCCTCACACACACACACACACACACACACACACACACACACACACACACACACACACACACACACACCAGCCTTGTTCAGTGGACGCGTATAATTATATTTCAGTCGTGTTCATTAAACAGTACATGAAGATAGACAAAGATTTTAATGCACTTTATTGTCATAGCATTTTTTAAAAGACTTTTTTTTTTTTTTATTTAAATTATTTGAAATGAAAGCGAGCATTATACATTAACATCAATAAGAATTATTTATCAGCTTTATAAATTAAATGTTAAAGATTCGGGAGTGTTCAGTGGACTCGCTGAGCGAAAAGCCCTTCTCTGATTAATAGTAATAATAATAATAATAATAATGATGGTAATAAGAAGAAGAAATGCAATTAATAATTAATCATCACAATTGGAGAAATAGAACTTTATAAAGAGCTAGAATAAAAGCATGCAGAACACGGTTCACATTTAAAAAAAAACAATGAAGTGCTTCAACACAAACTCGAACACTATAAAGCTTAACACAGTCAAGTCTTCTCCTGATTAAACACCGAAAAAATACACAAACATTGAAAGAGGAAAATAGGAATCAAATCTAAGTGCAGAAATGAAGTGAAAAACAAAACAAAAAAAACCCCCGATATTACCCCCTAGCGCTCTAAACACCACGCCATCACACGTGCCGCGTTAAAGCGCGTCCTGATTAAACATCACGTCGTCCGAATGCGGTTCTGTTCGCGGGTCTATCCTGCTCTTGGTTTTAGCGACAAATCGCGCTAAAAAGGTTACGCACAGTCTTCTGTGTAAAATTCTCTAAAATGTCGCACGTGACGACGTGAGTGGTGCGGAGGTGTGAGACCGATACGACGTGATTAAAAAATATATATAAAAAAAGCTTGATTCCAGGATTTTCTGTGGTCTACACTCGATTGACTAAAAAGAATGTTGACACGTTTCCTGTGAGAAATTTTTTTTTTTTTACTCTTTGCGTTTTCACGCGCAAACGATTCCTGGTTTCATCGGAGGTTTGAGTTTACAGAGGGATCCTGTGTGAACTGTGGCATTTTTGTGCTCGAAGGTTCCAAACTCTTAAGCTATCAGAAACCCAGAACCTTAAGGGTTAAAGCTGTGGTTACTAAACGGAAGGTCGGGGGTTCAAGCCCTGGTATCGCCGAGCTGTTAATCTTGGGGCCCTTCAGCAAGGCCCTTAACCCTCGGTGCTTCAGGGGGGCTGTATCATGGCTGACCCCAGCTTCCTAATATGCGAAGAAAGAATTTCACTATGTTGTGACAAGTATAAAGCACCTCTCTTTCTTTCTTTCTCTCTCTCTTTCTCTCTCTCTTTCTTTCTTTCTTTCTTTCTTTCTTTCTTTCTTTCTTTCTTTCTTTCTTTCTTTCTTTCTTTCTTTCTTTTTCTTTCATTCTTTCTTAAATTTTTTTTTTTTATAAAAACCTGCTTTTATATATGTATAACTCGAATACGAGACTTCTTTCACCGATTCAAAACGATTCTAAGCAATCAGATGTCGTTTACATCAACCAAACACTTTACTCAGAATTCAACTCGTACTTTATATCTGATGTGATCCAGGACCAAACTCTGGACTCAAACTTCACAAAGACAAAGAAAAAAAAACAAAAAAACGTTCTTGCCGGTAATCAAAATGTGCAGAAGCTGAAAAAACGCTGGAATGTCCCGGAAAGTTAAAGAATTCTCAAAAAAAAAAAAAAAAAAAAAAAAAAAAAAAAAAGGTCACTGCAGAGACAGAATAAATACAACATATAGCAATAATAATAATAATAACACTTCATTTCAGTCATCATGAGAACTAGAGACGGAGTCTGTGCTGTGGCCGGGAGTGTTTCTCTCTCTCACTCTTTTTTTCTTTTTCTTTCTTTTTTTGCTGTACAATTAGTTAAACGGTTGGTTAATTTCAAGCCCTGAGTGTAAAAAAAAAAAAAATTATAAAAATGAAATGACAAACCTTGAAATGAAAATAATGCACTATCCTAAAAACGGTTTACATTGCACAAAGATTAAATTAATACGCAACACAGAAATTAAATTAGCCTTAAATTATTACACACACTCACACAAAACAAAAAAAAATAAACCAAAAAAAAAAAAAAACGAAGCGGGCAGGTTTATTATTAACTCTGGTCTCTGTACTCTCACCCTGAGGATTTTACTTTTTATGGCTACATTAACCAAACTCAAGAATCAAATTTGGTTTCTTTACCTGAATTCATCGTTACGGAACGACGTTTTTACATTAATGTGGTCCGAAAAAAATAAATAAATCGTTGAACGCGTTTAAAAAGCTGAGCCGAAAATAGAAAAAAAAAAAAGGATAAAAACGTGAAATAAAGAGGAGTTTTAAAGCAGACTGAAATGACGTCTCCGGTTTCGTTTTCGAATGCGGATTAAAGGACGTCGCCGATACTTCGTTTTTAAATAGCCTGACATCTTTTTTTTTTATATATATTTATATATATTTATATATAATTTCTGATATTATCGGCTTTATAATACACTCTCAGCACCAAACTTTGTTTTTTTTTTGGCTTCCGAAATAGGGCTCGAGAAGGACCCGGAAAAGCCCCCCGTGTCAGGCAACCGATCTCTGAGTGGAGCTTATCATGTGTGATCACGTGTATACACGTGTACGATCGGCGTGAACCCGAGCGTGTCGGTGACGAAGAGAGGAATCGATTCGCGTCGAAACTGAATCCGAATCGTCTGCTTTTTAAACGAACGCTGTGCCTGTTCCAAAACGTGAACTCCCGCACGTGGTGTTAATCCACACGTATAAAGCTGTTCGTTCGAGATGAAGGGGTAATGACAGGCACTGATGTCGGAACATTCAGTTTACATGGCGGAAACCCGAGTGGCTTTCTTTTATAAATAACGTAAACACACGATTCTCACGAAACACGAACACGAACACGTCATTAAACGTCTCATTAAACAGCGCATTCCTGAATCACAAAATTCACATTTCATTTTCGCGGCTGCACTTTAAACTGTTTAGCATTAAACATAGGTGTGTGTGTGTGTGTGTGTGTGTGTACAGTATCTCAGAGAAGTGAGTACAACCCTCACATTTCAGCAACTGTTTTAGTTTATCTTCTCAAGGGACAATACTATAGACGAATACGTGTTAAAACTGAATATTTAGTGTGAGCACCATCATTCTCGAGCTCTGATTTAATCCTCCTGGGGGTGGAATTCATCAGAGCTGCACAGGTTGTTGCTGGGATCCTCTTCCACGCCTCCTTAATGACATCACGGAGCTGCTGCATGTTGGACACATGGCACTTCTCCACCTTCTGCTTGAGGATCCTCACAGGTGCTCAATAGGGTTCAGGTCTGGAGACATACTTTCCCACTCTATTACCATCACCTTCAGGTTCCTCAGCAAGGCAGTTGTTCGGGGTCGTTTTTATGTTGGAAAACTGCTGGTTTCGGCCCTGAAGGAAGAGCATCATGTTCTGCTTCAAAATGTCAGTCTCCTGTATGACCCTGGATACTGTACTGTAACTCAGTTTCAGGATGTTACTGATCTTATAGCCAAGACCATCGTAGTGAAGAGCAACAATTCTAATCCTCAGAGTCTTTACCATGAGGTACCATGTTGAACACGTTGTTACCCGACGTACAGCTGTTATCACGGAGGGTGTATTCACTTTTGTCGGCAGTTATTAAGACAATAATGGCTGTATGTTGAGTAAATTATAGAGGACAGTAAATCTGTACTGATATACAAACTGCACATCGACTCCTCTAAAATATATCCAAGTTTAATTTCTATAGTTTGTCCCTTGAGAAGAAATACTACAATTGTTGCTGAAATGTGAGGGGTGCACTAACTTTTGTGAAATACTGTATATGTGTGTGTATGTGTGTGTATGTGTGTGAGTCTTTGTGTATGCAGCTTGTGTAAAGTGCAACCAAATCTCATCCCTTGATCATTTTTACGACTTCAATTAAAACTTCTAGTAGAATCAGTAAAAAGGTTCATGCAGTGAACACACCGTAGTCAAGTGTGTAAAGTGTGTGTGTGTGTGTGTGTGTGTGTGTGTGTACAGTATTCATGTTACAGTGTTAAATACACGTATGCTATCTTTGAGAATAAAATAAACAATCATAAAGACACGTCAGACACGAGCAGCGCTGCAGATTAGCCCTGAATAAAACACGCTCACATGCACGCGCACACACACACACACACACGCACACGCACACACACTCTATGTGGTGTGTTACAGACGTCAGTACAGCAACGTTGTGCGAAGTGAGGTCGCCCTGAACGGTTCATTTGGTTGCAGCAGAAAAATCACAATCACATCGACATGAGCGTTAAAGTCAGCAGCGTTAATTACATGAGGTTCAGCAGGAGTGTTAATCGTCTCGGTGAGGTTCACTGCAGTGCTCGGTCTCCCGGTGTTCTCCAGGACTGCAGGGTTCGTGGTCTGAGTGCGGATCTGCAGCATCAGTACTTCACTATGGCGTTAAGTATTCAAACGAGCTCTTAATTATGACGCTAAGACGACGGTACAGTATAATTACTCGTTTTGGATTTCAGTGTCCCCATAACATCTTTACTCCAGTATTTAAGTGTTTATGTTTTCCAGTGTTAATTATCCCAATCAAAGGGGGTTTCTACTACAGTGTTAATCAGCTCGAACATGTTTCCACTGCAGGGTCTATCCTAACGCAGTGTTCATCGTATCTCTTGGCACTGACTGCAGTGTCAGTTGTCCCATAAAGGTGATTAATGCCATGTTAATTGTCCCAAAGTGTTTTCCTGCAGTGTTAATTAGCTTTGTTTAGATTCACTGCACTGGTAATTGTCAGTCCCGGTGATGTCACTGCACTGGATTTCCGCATGGTGTTAAGTAACTAGTAGTATTTTTTTACAGCAAAAATTCTGAGGGGTTTCATGAAGTGCTTTATCTCAGTAAAGTCTTGCTGCAGTGTTAATCATCACAGTTAACACAGTGATGTCAGTTGTCTCGGTGAGGTTTTACAGTAGCGTTAATGATCTGAGAGAGGTTTATAGTGGTTTTGAGGTTAATTATCCGAATGAGGTTTTGAAGTGGTGTTAATCTGAACAAGGTTTCACAGCAAAGTTGATTATCCCAAAGAGGATCTACAGTGGATTCTACAGAGGTTTTGAGGTGGTGTTTATTATCCAAATGAGGTTTTGAGGTGGTAACAATTTTCTGAATGAGGTTCTACAGTGGATTCGAGGAGGTGTTAATTATCTGAATGAGGTTCTACAGTGGATTCGAGGAGGTGTTAATTATCTGAATGAGGTTCTACAGTGGATTCGAGGAGGTGTTAATTATCTGAATGAGGTTCTACAGTGGATTCGAGGAGGTGTTAATTATCTGAATGAGGTTCTACAGTGGATTCGAGGAGGTGTTAATTATCTGAATGAGGTTCTACAGTGGATTCGAGGAGGTGTTAATTATCTGAATGAGGTTCTACAGTGGATTCGAGGAGGTGCTAATTATCTGAATGAGGTTCTACAGTGGATTCGAGGAGGTGCTAATTATCTGAATGAGGTTCTACAGTGGATTCGAGGAGGTGTTAATTATCTGAATGAGGTTCTACAGTGGATTCGAGGAGGTGCTAATTATCTGAATGAGGGTCTACAGTGGATTCGAGGAGGTGCTAATTATCTGAATGAGGTTCTACAGTGGATTCGAGGAGGTGTTAATTATCTGAATGAGGTTCTACAGTGGATTCGAGGAGGTGTTAATTATCTAAATGAGGTTCTACATTGGATTCGAGGAGGTGCTAATTATCTGAATGAGGTTCTACAGTGGATTCGAGGTGTTAATTATCAGAATAAAGTTTTACAGTGGTGTTAATTATCAGAATAAAGTTTTACAGTGGTGTTAATTATCAGAATAGGGTGCTACTTATTTAAATGAGGGTCTGAGGTGGTTTTAATTGTGCAAAAGGAGGTTTACAGTGGTGTTAATTATACGAATGAGGTTTTAAGGGGGTGTTAATTATCAAAATGAGGTTTACAGTGGTGTTAATTATCTGAATGAGGTTTTACAGTGGTGTTAATTATACAAATGAGGTTTTGAGGTGGTGTTAATTATCAGAATGAGGTGCTACTTATCTAAATGAGCGTTTGAGGTGGTGTAAATTTTCTGAATGAGGATTTACAGTGTGTTAATTATGTCAGGTTTTGGGGTGGATACTCATCATCCCCTTTATGTTACTGCAGTGTTAATTATCTCAGTGAGGTTTTACGGTAGTGGTTATTGTACCAGTGAGGTTTTCCGTCAATGTTCAGTGCTAAAATTAATATTAACCGATTAGAAAAAATTGCACACACACACACCCACATGCACACACACACACACACACACACACACAGAGCAAAGTGATTTACACCTAAGAGCGTATTTAAAAAAAAAAAAAAAAAACCTGCGCCTAAATGCTCATAGTAAAAACTGAACGCAGTGTCATTAACACAGACAGCGTTATCGGTGTCTAATCATAAATAACTCACCTGATGCATCGCCACTGATGACATCACCACATACTAGTATCGGAAAAAAATTGCGCTAATGATCACCAAATGTGATTCTTCCGCTTTTCACACACACACACACATCTCACTCACGATGCACACACCAACGCCCACTGTGTACACACACCTTCCAAAACTGAGTCTGCGTTTTACTACACTGGCTGTTACATGCAATACACACACCTTTCAAGTATGTTACCTCTCTACACTGTGTTTTTATGCCACACACACACACACACACACACACACACACACACACACACACACACACACACACACACACACATTCTTAAACTGAGCACTATACACCATAAACACACTTCCCCAAAGGAGTTACATTAAACTGAGAGTTAAATTAGTGTTACACCAACCTGAGTGTGTTACCATTAAATTAGTGTGTAGTATAAAAAAAGTGTGTGTTGCGCTAAACAGCAACACACTAAATTGTGTGTGTGTGTGTTATACTGAATGGTAAGTTACAATAAACCTAGTGTACACTAATTTGTTATACTAAACTGTGTGTGTGTTACACTAAAATGGTTGTGTTTTGCATTAAACTCTAAGTATTACTGTGTATATTATAGTAAAACCCGCGATTGTGTGTGTGTGTGTGTGTGTGTGTGTGTGTGTGTTACACTAAACTGTGTTTGTCATATTAAAAGGAGTGTGTTCCACTAAACTAAGTGCATGTTACACAGAGTGTGTGTTACGCCAAAAAAAAAAAAAAAAAAAAAAAAACAAATACGTGTTACGGTCCCCATACGTTTTTTCCTGAACAGCAGATACACGCACTGTGTTAGAGTTTGTGTGTTTTTTGGGGGGAAATAAATAATTTACATCATTAAATACAATCTCTGAGCGATGAACACCTTATCGCTGTGCAGGCGTTAACGCAGCGTCGAAAAAGCGCGAGCGAATTAGCTTCCCTAAAAATCAGACCTGAATGAATCCTTCAGTTCGAACTGAACAGTGCTTTGCAGTTTAAATAGAACAATTTATATCTTACAGATCTGCACAGTGAAACCCTGAATAAAGGTGTGTGTGTGTGTGTGTGTGTGTGTGTGTGTGTGTGTGTAAATAGTATGCGTTTTCAAGTTTACGTCATTACGAGTTCCTTAGTTTGTACGAGGCTTTTTGTGAGTGTGTGTGTTTTGAGTAAATAAGCTGTGTGTGTGTGTGTGTGTGTGTGTGTGTGTGTGTGTGTGTGTGTGTGTGCAGGCAGTAGTGAGGTTAATCGCAGTACTGAGGTTTAAAACCGTTTCGAGGCGTTCAGCGTTATCCCTGAGGTTCCTGGTTCCGGTGGGCGGGGCTTCTTTTTGGGCGGAGTCTTCAGCGTCCCCATGCGTTCCTTGACTTTGTACTCGAGCGTGCTGTGCGGGACGCCGTACACGCTCTGCGCCTTAGACACCGTCATCTTCCCACCCATCACCATGGCTATAGCCTCCTCCAGGATATCGTGGTCGTACTGCCGGTAGCGCCCGCGCTTCTTCCGTGGCTGCTTGTCGCGCCGCTCGCCCTCCTCCACGCATTCGTCCGCGCTCGCGCTCCCGCCGGCGCTCCTGGTGCAGACGCACGGCGGGGGGACATCCCCCTGCAGGGGACGGGACTCGAGGGTGGAGCTACAGTCGCTGTGTTTGGGGAGGAGGATCTTGACGCGATCCGAGGTCTTACTGTTGAGGTAAACGGCATCGACAAGGCCGCTGAGGTCGGAGGGAGGAGTCGTTACGCCTGGACGCACCTGAGGGATGCGGAGCAGCGCAGAGCCCCCTGCTGGAGTGTTGCACGCGTCGCCGCTGCGGTCTCGTAGCTCGCACACCAGCCGATGAAGCAGCGATGCTGCCGCCGCGCTCTCCGTCGACGGCTTGCTGCGCTCTGATTGGTCAGACCGGGCCCGAGTCCAGGATGTAGGTGTTTTGGTCTCACCTGTGTGCGGAGCTGTGCGGGACGGCGTCACTCCGTTGTGGTTGGCGAGCGCCAGGGGCGCCGTGCCGGAGTGTGTGTGATCCGCATGGAGGCGTAGTGTGTTCTGAGGTATTCCGTATAGTATGGCAGCTTTGTGAAGGTCCAGCGCGCCGGAGCGAACGTCCTTCACGGCTTTAGAGAGCAAACCGTCGGCAAACTGAGTGCTGCGGCCCAGGCGCTCGTCTCTGATCGGTCTCCTGGTGGGTGGGAGGACGAGAAACGCACGAGTGAGCTGACGAACGACAGGAAGCACTCAGGGTCCACTCCTTTACCGCCTTGTCTTTGGTAACATCACTCGCTTCTTATTTATGTGTTTAACACACAGCCTCACACTTTGGGCCGTACATTATGTGTGTTTATGTGTGTGTGTTTATGTGTGTGTGTGTGTGTGTGTTTATGTGTGTGTGTGTGTGTGTGTGTGTGTAATTGCGTCTCTGTGTGTGTAAGTTTGGCTCCTGCTTATCTTTTAGTCTGAAGCTTATAACGAGTAAACGGAAATAAAGCGATAACTTTTGTCTGTGCAGCTCTCTGAAAGCCCTGACACACACACGTGACGTTACCGTCCAACAAGTGAGAAAAGAGTCAACCCTTCAGTGCGACACAACACACACCCTGAGTAACACACTCGTTCGCACAACATTAACGACATAATTAGAGCACTAAGGAATTCACACACACACACACGCAATCAAACAACAACTACTAGTGTTAATAACTGACTCACCCTGATAGTCTTTGTTGCGTGAGGGTGTTCAGAGACGGTGTGTTCTTCTTTGAGAGGTCGAGAACGCCATCTGCTGGGACGACAGAACATCAGGCTTGGAGTTAATAAAACAAAAAACCACTGACACTCATTTGTGTTTGCAACTGGAGAGAACTGCAAATCAAATCAACCTTGAAACCCAAACTATTCATTTACATTTACAGCATTTAGCAGACGCCTGTTTTCAGAGCGACGTACAAAAATGCTTCTGGTCTTTATTACGGGTGTGTAAACGGTACACAAAATCCACACGTCCCTTTGGTATGTACCTCGGTCGTGAAAGCAGTTTATTATTATTAACATTTGTGAACACCAACAGTTTACATTTTAAAAACTATTTTTAATAAAATTCCTACTTGGTTTAAATAACACATAAAAATTAAATAGAATAAATCAAATTACTGCCACATACTTTTTTTATTATAGTGATTAAATTGAGCAATCAATTAAATTAGCACAAATTAAATTGATTAAATAAAATTAAATATATAGAACATTTCAATTTGTTTACATTTGTCAGACCCCATTTGGGTAATACAGATACAGTGTGTGTGTGTGTGTGTGTGTGTGTGTGTGTGTTTGTTGCATGTAATATTGAATTTTCTAAAAAAATATGATCTACTTAACTGTTCTGCTTATATCAGCATACTTTAACAAATGTCTTCATTCCTTCCATCTGTCATTCATTCACTCCCTCGATATGCGGAATTGTCAGGATGTTCTCCTTTTGAGAGAAATTCTTGAAGCTGTACATGAAACACTAAAGAATCCATAGCGCTAGACTGTCGTAAAAACGTTGGCAATGACAGGAAGTGGCAGCGATTACTCGCACGCACAGAACAAAAATTCGAGTTTGCGGTACGGATCGAGTAGCCACGGTGACACTGCGCTGAAAGTGCGAGGCGGAGACTAAACAAACTTGTGATCCGCCACTTAATATGCACGTAAAAAGGACTGGGTTCGGTACACGTGTGCACTGTCCCGAAAGTCCTGTACCGACACGGTTTGAATACGCATACGTTACATTAATTCTATTAACGACGAGATCAACACTGGTTCACTCTGTTATACACAAAGGACACCATCAGCCTTGAACTCTGTGGAGAAGAATTCTAGCACTATATTCTTTATACATGAAGACACAAAACAAACAGTAGGTCTTCACCCGTCGCTCGAAGATTCAGATCTGATATAACAGGTGGCGTATTAGTTACCTTGTTGTGCACACTGTGTGTTGCGGCTGAGCGTCAGGTCCAGCGGTCCATCTGGCTCTGTTTGTGTGATGGCATTCTGGCTTTCAGTTGTTTGAATTTTATGCGCATATTCAACAGCGAACTGGCGAATCATCTTCCTCATCAACTCCTGCGCAGCCAACGGAATAATGGGGTCGCAGCTCTCAGGGAATTCTGGGTGATATAACATGGTATTCCAGTTAACATATCGGTTATCGAGGGCAATTTCACAGTAAACAATTCAAGAAGCTGTGCTTCACCCTGTACCCCCACCAGATGGCGTCACTCCTAGGACTGGGAAAACAAACCAAGTTTTCATTTAATTAGATTGAGACCTTGTTAACCGCAAACTCATTTACTTTTAAGCTGAACTGGTGCTCATGCTACAGTCAGGGCTGGTAGTGGAGAAGTTGTACCACCACAAAGCAAATGCTCTCTGACTTTACTTCATCTGGTCTGGAACTTGATAGTTAGGCTCGAGGGTGAGCAACCGAATGTAACGAATGCATCTTGGGTCTGGTTTCGAGACGAGCTCTGTTTACTAGAAAGTACTTTATTTTTCTGGCAGATTTGCCACGTTTCACGATTGCACATTTGCGCTTTGCTCTAACTTGCTGTCCGTGACGAAATCACAGACGTGTTAATGCACATAGTCAGAAGAGCACCAGTTACACCATTAGTTTTTAAACGTTATGATACCACCTCGTACCCTCTGGAATCGTTATGATACAGCCAGCATATGCTAGGCAGAGATCCAGTGCTTTTTCGAGAACTACAGCTGCACAGAATGTGTCCTCTAAATCTAGCTCCGTCTCGCAGGCATGTGCCTTAGCTTCTAATTAAATAATGACTTTCCAGTCCTTTCCATGCCTCCACATCACTGTTGCTGTTTGTGTGTCTGTTCTTCTCCATTCCTGCATCCCTTCTGTTCTGCTCTGTTTCTGTCTCTAATCTGTCTCTTAGCCTTGAATCTGCTCCAGCTAGTTACTTTGTCTCAGGCTCTGTTCATCTTCTTGGCTCAGCATCTTTGGCAGCCTCTGTCTCTTGATGCTATGCCTGTCTCAGCTCCAGAGCCTTTTTCAATGTTTTCCCTGGCCTTGATCCTTGAGCTTGAGAAGGGTGAGTTCCTGAGCCTTTCCCAACCATAACCAGGAATGCAGTTTCTTTCCAGCACACACAGGTTCCTGTCCTTCCTTAATATCACTCATTTCTCTCTCTCTCTATCTATCTCTCTCTCTCTCTCTCATGGGCAACAGTCCTTTGGCAGCTGCTAATAGCGACTTACTGACAAACATTGTTCTGTTCCAGAGTAAGGCCTTGAACCTTTTCCAAACTCTCTCCAACATCTGGCCTTTCCCCCAAACCACAGGTTCAGGGGTGCCTGAGTTCACAGCACTGAGAGTTTCTCACAGGTGTCTGGTTCTTCCCAGGGTCATTCACAGGTCACTTAAATGTCCCAGTCTTTCCACAGGGTCGCTCGTGTCTTTCTCAAGTCCTGGTCCTTCTCCAGAGTCACTTACAGGTGGTATATCTTTTCCAGTGTCATCTTAGCATCCTGGCCATAATCACAGAATAGTCATTCCTTTGGGTTCCTTACAGGTTCACTAGTGCCCCTCGCTCTTATTGGTCCTTCCCCATTGTCACTCACAAGTTCTTCCTCTCACTCTCACTTTAGAATCACTCACAGGAACTAGTCTTTCCTTAAAGTCTATATGTGACCCCAGAGAAGGACTGAGACATATAAGTGACCTTGCAGAATGAACAGAACCCTCCCAACAATCATTGAATAGTACTGGTCCATCTCCATGGTCACTCCATAAACCCTGGTTTCAGTTGCCAGCCATTCTGAAGTGTAATACACTGATAGTGTGCTAAATTTTGTTTCAATCTAATGAATGGTATTCTTGACTCTTAGCGAGTTCTTGAGAACTTTCTATTTGTCTGTAATCCGCTATGGGTCTCTTGGTGCCCTCACCACTGTTTAAAGGCACGAGCTGGACCTTGGTTCCAGTACTCCATTAAATCGATGTGGTTCAACATGCTTGATTGTTTAAAATCTGAATGCGACTCAGTTGATGGGGTTACGCTGTACGGAGGCCCGTGATCCTATAAATAAACATGAGATTGCCATGGCTAAGTCGTTAAACTCTGTTTCAGTGTCAAAGCGTCAGTGCTGGTTTTGGAGGTCCTGCTTAACCAGGCACTATTCTGTGCATTCCCACTGCAGAATTGATTCGGCTTCAAAGCTAAAAAAATTGCTAGTTTTAAAACAAGAGTCTGTGACATCAAGGGCACCGAGATATTATTATTTCATCACCATGACAACTCGAGTTATTTCTAAGACTGCTATTGAAAACATGTGAGCCGTCAAGCTCCAGACGAGAAGAGTGAGAGCTGGCCATCATGTTTAAGCTCAGTCTATAACGTGGCTAGAAAAAGGGCCAGTAACGGCCTACTTCTGCATCTCACGTGTTCCGAGAGAGTTTTTTCTCCCAGTGAGAAGTTTTGAGTTGAAGTTAAATACGGTGATCATGAGGTGCTATACTTTTATGACAGGACGAGATTTTTCACTCTTACAAAAGATGTTCAGAGAAAAGATTTAACTTCGTTGTGTTACATTATTCAATATGAATATTTATCGTAAGTCATGAGTGTGTGTGTGTGTGTGTGTGTGTGTGTGTGTGTGTGTGTGTGTGGTACAGTGCCTATTACCTTTCTTGTGTAAGACTGCATGCAGAAATTGGTCTGCTTGGCACTGGAGTGTGTCTGAGGTGTTGATGCCCTGAGGGGGGGTTTCGGCATGGGGGGGCGAGTCAGGCAAGCGGTCCTGTTCCGAAAGAGACATTTGTTTTTCATGAAATGAAACGAAGGTACGATTAAAATATGTAAATGTTAAAATATACACTTAAAATATGAAAGATCTCGACAGGTAGATCTGAATAAAGGCATTTTCGAATGTATTAATCTGAAGCAGACACTGAGTTTAGACGCCGTGTTAACAATACAAAAACACACGCTTTGGAAAACCGCGTTCTCGTGGTATTGACATTTGCTGAACACTTACACTGATTTTTTCGAGCTGCAAGTTACAGAAGGAGCAGCGCACATCTGTCGACCAATCGGCAGTCGCTTCAGGCTCACAATCTGAGAAGCAAACATACACCCACAGAGACACTCGCGGACGTTAAAAATAGCAAAGCAGAAACCTTAAGTGAAATTGTAGTTCCTTTAAAAAACCTCGGAAAAACTTTGCATTAAACAGATCAACTGAAGCACAAAAGGAGGAGGAGGAGGAGGAAGGAGAGGAGAGGAGAAGGAGGATAGTATAAGAGCACAGAGACTGTACAGCACACAAAGCAAAAGCCTGACTCCTAACTCATTAGTAGAGTAGAGTAGAACAGCTTCAGGCTTCTTTTAGTTACGGTGTATAAAAATTAGGGGGGAACACACTTAAATACTCTGAAACACCACCGGACTACAGCCGTCTAAGCGTTTAGATCTGTTTCAATTCTTCATACAATTAACTTGCTTCAACCCATTTCATAGGATTTACGTGGACTGAACGCAAGAACATGGTGATATTAAAAACCAGTTAGAACTTCCATCTAATGTGTATAATATGGAATATTAAATGTGTAAGGAATAACTCACTGTCGAATATGCTGAGATCCTGCAACAGCCTCGGCCCATAGATTCCTTCCAGTATGCTCTCAAACCCTGAAACACACACACACACACACACACACACACACACACACACATATATATATATATATATATATATATATATATATATATATATATATATAAATAATAAGACAGGAATTACACATGACAACCCCCACTAAACATCTTTCAGAAGAACACTGTTAAGATATTACCCGGCGTTAACAAGGAAGCTACGCACGCCCTTTGTCAATCAATTAGCTGGCTAAATGTAACCACGGTAACAGGTACGGACGGGAATCAAAATAGAAAAAAAAAGAAAAAATTCACAAGGTAGATAGCATTAGTACAGGGTGGTATTGAGTTTCAGATCATCAGACAATGCTTTGCGCGTGCGTGCGTGTCGTATATACAATGAAGTACCTTTGTACTCAAAAGACTTTTAATAAGTAACTACAGCACGATGGATGAAAATGATTCGTTGCCAAATAATGCACTTCATACACATTTTCCGGAGAAAGTCGATGCCCGTGTTTGTGACTTTTTCCCAGTTTGCGATTCAGTACGCAGTGACTGGTATTTTCCGGGGGGTTTTTTGTTTTTATAAACACCAAATTTGTGAGCAAGTCCACAGAAAAACAGGCTTTTAAACAATCACACAGTCTGTGCGCTTTACAAGGGGGCACACAGAGGAATCCTTTGTGTTGTTTGAGCATCCGAGTCACATTGCCATGCACGATTTAAGGCGTGAAACAAAGTGTTAAATAGTTGTAAAGAATTTGTTCACGCTTGTGAATGACTGACACTCCCCGGGTGTGAGGCACTGATTCGACCCTGCATTCGATCCCTTTATCTGGGGTTGTAGACATCTTCCTAAGCACTACCTAACAGAGTCTCATGGGGCAAGTTTCTATTTTACAGGATGTGATTTTATTTCCGCCGTCTGTGTTTCTCTCCAAGTTACAGTCTGGATTTGAATTTTTTTTTTGAAGTTGACGGTGTACTCTAGGTTCTTTTCTCTAAACATATGTAGAAAATACACCCTGTGAAAAAACTCACTTCTCTTGAGGTCATTTTATTGCTGTGTAGATGTGAGAGTTGTATCACAGAGACGAGGTGTAAAAAATGTATTAGAGACGTCCTTTTAATAAAACTAATCCGGTCCGAATAAAGCTTCATTGTGACAAATTGCCTGTAGTAAAAAACTGAACCCAAACTGTGTATAACGTACCATTTTTCTATTACGATTTCATGAACCGTTTGCTCATTACTGGATTTCTTTTCTCTCACATATCCATAGACCGGTGCCTATTCTTCTTCTTTTTACTCGATTCAGAGGGTCTTGTCTTGTCACGTACCCCTGTAGTAACCTTAAAGATTCACCGTACACGTTTACCAAACGCCGTGTCCAAGTAAATCTGGATAAATCTTTCAGAAACATTCTCCTGAAATCTGAAAACGCAGTGTGGTGTGATCTGAGAAACCCGACATGTACAAAATCAGAGATATTTTCAGTCATGTGTAAAGATGTAAAAAAAAAACTAATATTCAAAGGAAAATGTTTTCTTTTAGTTTCTGTAGAACAGAGAAAGAGATAAAAGTAGACATGGCCGAAGACAGCATTTTCAACAATGAATAGTGAGATATGTTGGTTAATATCGTGACATGACGATTAATATCGTAATCGTACAGATTAATATCGTGACATGACGATTAATCGAGAGTCGATTGCTGGAGCGGCCTCTAGAGCGAATCACTGATGCCACGTGCCGTTTTCTTTAACACGTGAGACTGCACGCTGCACAGAGAGCAGTTGTTTAATTTTAGAGCGCATGTGTTTTTTGGTGTTTCACGTCCAATTATAGCTCTTGTCTCTTGTCAAGAGTCAAGAAGCTTGTTTGTCATTTCAACCCTATATAGCTGACGCAGTACACAGTGAACTGAGACACGGTTTCTCCTGAAAACTGGTGCTACATAAAACATCACAGAACACAGAGCGCAGGACTAAAGTACGTGTCCTCGCCACATAAAGTGCATCTTGTACAGATACACAAAACGCATACCAGCGCCGACTATAACCACGAGCGAACTTGTAAACATAAACACAATGTTGTGCAAAAACCAACAGGAGCAAATCGAGACGCAAGAAACCAGCATGTAAACAGTATAATATGATTATAATATGGGTGGTGCTGAACACATGGATGTGTGAGTCGAATCGAGTATCGAGCGTTTGAGTTCACTGTAACTCTAAATGCTATAATAGTCTAAATTTATACAGTACGGTTATTTGTTACTTCCCCGTACTGATCACGACTCTGTCAGAGTCTTGTGTAGACACGTGACAGAGACGTCTCAAGACAGGAACTAGCTGTATTTATGATTTACTCAAATTAATTACACAAATATATTTATTCATAAAAATACTGATTTATTTCCTTTAGCACATTTTCAGGATTCCGTACTGTTTCTTTATATTCTGTAATAGAGTTAATTAATCGGTTATCGGCAGGTACGATCCAATCCGGTTATCGATATTCAATCCAATAACGGTCGAGCTTTATAGCGATTAATATACTGATGCACCTATTAATATCGTAATATATTAATATTGATATACCGACATATCGTTATCGCAATACAGCAACTCATTGTGAATCGTGTCATACTGATACAGAATTAGAAATGATATAAATTTCTCTCTAAACACCGAATGTGAAATGTTCTGCAGTTTACAATGATGATTTTATAATAAATAATATTCTATAGATTTATTGTAAACGGGTAATAAATAAAAGGATAAAGGAATAACATACCGGTGTTTATACAAACCGGTTTCTCAGGTATAAACACACATCAGCTCGGTGTATGAAGGTTTGGCTCAAACGTTGCTTTTGTATATTTGAGAAATAATGAAATAATGCGATATATCGGAGTTAAACCGGTTCGTGAGGCCGGTTAGCATGTAGCCTGTCGCTGTAATGTCTGATAAATAGTAATAAATAATAAAGAACTCACGGCGCTGACAGTCTCCTCAAAAACACCTCCAGTCCTCTAATAAACATTTCTGATCTTCACTTCGGGTTTAGTGTCATTTTATTTCAAAACACGAACCAAAAGATCAAAATCTGACGGACAAAAGAAAATGGAGCTCTGGACAGCCGTTTTTTTTTTTTTTTTTTTTTTGCTAATGCTAATCTATGCTAAAGTACACTAATTATGAGTTATGCGCGCTAACACAAAAGCTAGCCGAGGCCTTTATGTGTCCGCTAGCGCTAGCAGCACCGAGGGCCGCCTCAGGTTGTTATGACGCGAGAACCCTGTAACGGCGGCGTTTTTTTCATTATTACACGTTTATAACGCGTCAGTTGTGTTCGCGGGTGTCGCCCGAGACGAGTTAAGCCTCCGTTATAGCGCCGTTTTAGAGGGTTTTTGATTTTATTATACTGTTAGCCGTTACCGTACTCATAGAGACCGAGCCTGTTAGCGCGCGAGCTCGTTAAAGAGGGGTGGGGGGTGGGGGGGGGGTGACTGCTCCGTTGTAATAAAACGCGCGCGTCTGATCGAAACGCACACGCACACAAACATATACGCGCGCACAGACACACACACACACACACACACACACACACCGTTCTCTGGATCGGTGTTTTCTCTCTCTCTCTCTCTCTCTCACTCACTCACTCACTCACTCACTCTCTCTCTCTCTCTCGGTCGGTCTTACCGACGCAGTGAATGAGTTTGTGCCGCCAGGAATCGAGCTCGCGCCGGAAGCCTTTCCGTTCAGCCGAGCATCTCGCGCTGCAGCACCGCGTCGCCATTCCGACCGTCCGCGCGCGCGCGCTCCCGCCCGCTCCCTCCCGCTCCCCCCTCCTCCTACTCCTCCTCCTCTCTCCTCCCCCTCCTCCCTAACAGTTCTACCGAGCCTGACGTCACGCGACGTCACGCGCCTTCCTTCCCACTGCGCCCTCGGAGATTGACACGCGTCAAAGAATCGCGGGAGGAAGAGGAGGGGCAGAAGGGGGAGGAGGAGCTAAACCGGATCGGTGCAGTCGAACACATCAGAACTCACTCATATATATATATATATATATATATATATATATATATATATATATAAATATTAGACAGTGGCGGGCCGTGCATTCGGTACCTGGGCCTTTAGTGGAGACTTTCCCAGTTTTAATCGACCTCTTAATACCACCACTATCACGTCATAATTATAGAAACCATTATTACAATACAAAAACGCATTATAACAACTCGTGGCATTACAGAGAGAGAGAGGAATTTCACATATGGAGGTGAAAACCATTTTACTGAATCAAGAAACCCAGTTAAGACCCAGTATAGGCCTGCTATAGAGTTTTGATGCACACACTTATAAACACTTACACACACACACACACACACACACATATGCACAAACACATGCACACACTCACAAGTGCACACGACCACAAATGCAGTCTCACACACACTTGCGGACACACACACACACACACACACACACTCTCACGCGCACACACACACACACACACACACACACACACACACACACACACACACACACACACACACACACACACACACTCCTGGCCCTGGTTCTGCTCTTGTTGTACTTGGTAGTAAATAGTAGGTAGTAGCTTAGTGGTTAAGGCATTGGACTTTGCATCTGAAGGTCATGAGTTCAAATCCAGGCCATATATCTGCTTAGTCACTATGGATAAGGGGGTCTGCTAAATGCAGAATCCTGATGGTCTTTTTTATTTCCTCATCGCCCCTTTTAGAATAGCACCTATTGGTCCCAGGCCAGGGTGTCTCTGAACCCAAAGTATTTGAAGCTGCTCACCAGCTTGAATGTGACACCTTCAATGATCAGGTTATTAATAATTAATAATCATCTACTTAGTCTTAATGATGTTCAGGGATTTGAATGAAAAAGCCATCCACCAGTGTATCATCCGCAATCTTTACCAACTTGTTTGCACAATCACTGGTGTAAGTGGGAGCTGAGGACACAACCCTGGGGGCTCCAGTTCTGAAGGTGCACATAAAGCAGGTATGATTTCCTATCCTGATAACCTAGAGGCATCTGGTCCAGGTCCAGGAAGGTCCAGTATCAAAGGAAGGATGGAGTAATGTTGCCCCAGGTTCTCAAGATGGCTGCAGAGGTATGAGGAGATGATGGTGTTATTGGTGGATTTGTGATCCATAAATGGCGTCTGTACAAAGTTTCCTGTCCATAGTTTCCTTGCCTTATATTCAAACTGTAGTGGGATTAGGCATCTGATCAATCAAAGCAATTGATCACTATATAATCACACCACTGTGGTGAGTGCTAGGGGGCAGTATTCATTCAAAGAGCACATGGTGTTATTTGGGACAGAAATGATGGTGAAGAACTTAAAACTTGAGCCATTCATCCATGAGACACTCCTTCATTGGTTGAAGGAGAGATTAAAACTGGCAGCGATGACCTGAAAATTGAAACAATTCCAGTCATTAACTTGGAGTCACCGCCATTGTTTATTGATGGGGGGTTTGGGTTTGTAGACTGCACTGCCCCAAACACCAAAAAAATCTTATTATATCTTATATTAAAGAATAAGAAAGTTGTATACTTGGCCCATTTATATTTATTGATATTAATATGAGGCTTTTCGAAGTGTGTCGAGCAGCTTCTGCGATTCGCTCTGACAATGGTTTCAAAAACGGCGAACTTTGAACTGGATCTTCATCTTCGGGGGAAGAGGGCTAAGTCCGCAGGAGCCAAATGCAAAAGAGTGCGCATGTGGTCGGAACAGCAGATGTGGTAATGCACATGGTCAGAATAGCAGCAGTTGCACAGCTCCCATTGTACACAGGACAATGTCTCTTGCCACTCTGACTTATGGTGCTCCCCGTGACTGTGAATGCAGCCTTGTGCTGCCATCTGTTGGCGTGTTACAAAACTAGCCCTGAAACTTTTTGATACTACCTCGTATGTTATTTGTGTCAAAATGCAGAAACATTACTGTGTAAAAATATTGCTTTGCTCTGCTGCAATTTCAGTCCAAAATATTGCATTCATGTTTAAAGTTCATGTAAAAAGCATTGAAATTGGCTTTTTTATATTTTTGCAGCCTGACAGAGCAAACAAAAGACACAAAGAGGTGTCTCAATCAGCTTCCTAGGTTACATTTAAGGGTCCTAGCTCACCACACATGGGGATAAAAACCCGAACATATAATATATTCAGGTTTTTTAAATGTTTTTTATGTCATATAGCTGTGTTAGCATAATCACAAATTTAGTGCTGTCATGGTGTCATACAGGATGTAGGTTATTTTTTTATTGATTTTTGTTTTTTTTTAAATCATTGAAAAATTGTTTCAAGTCAATACAGGACTCAAACTCCATTTCCCACAAGACACTGCTGTCTTCAGTCATGGCTGCCTAAATAGCCAGACTCCAATTCCCAGCACACACTTGCAAGTTCACAGTCGCCCTCCTACTGATTAAAGACACCTGTTTCCAATTACACCCTCATTTAATTCACTTCATTAGTTGTAGAGCGTTTATTCACAATGGACATTGTCCCAAAGCAGCTTTACAGAAATAAAGAGGTTATCAAGTTAAAATGTTCTCAACCATCTCTAATCATCCCTAATGAGCGACTGTGTCAAGGAAAAACTCCCTGAGATGGCATGAGGAAGAAGAACCCTTGAGAGGAACCACACTCAAAAGGGACCCCTCCTCATCACCGAATGTCATTACAGTTCCATCATGGTTGAGATGTTCTGTTTAGTAATAGGTGCTTAAATGCACAAATGTTCATGCAACCTGTGTTCGTGAGCCATTGGAGCAGACTTTCGATGTTAATTACATCCAAATCCAGTCTCATTGTTGTCTCATGAGTTGCTCGGTATCCTCATGGATCTTGATGTGGAACCATCCCCAGCTTCACAGAGTGGTCTCCAAATACAAAGAACTCCATCCAGGAGTATGTATACGTAATTATATGTTCAGGTAATTTCGTTCTCTGCCACCTAACAAGCCTTTGTTCTGGGCTTCGTTCTGGGTTTTTTCGTCTCGTTCAGATTTTCCTGTTTTTTTGTTGCTTGCTGATCGACTGACCCGTGTTTTTCTTTGCATTCACAATATCTGGATTACGATTGGGATTTGTCTGCCTGTTTATTTTATTAACATCATGTTAATCTGCATTAGCGTCTGCCATGTTTCTCGTTACATGACACTGAATAATCATTTGAGAGCCACACTAACAAGCTACTTATATTCAGTGGTGGAGAGTAATTAAGTAAATTGTAGTTACTGCACTTGAGTAGTTACCGTACTTTACTGGAGTCTTTCCATTTGGGGAGACTTTTACTTTACAACATTTCAAAGTCAAATCTCGTACTTTTTCAGCTCAACTACATTTTGTGCAATCAGTCGTTCCTTTTTTATTTATGAGTGAATAAAGAAACGTAACTGGTCAAACACGAAGCAAACCACCAATCAGGGTCGAGCGAGCGCTCTGTTTTGAACTTGTTTCGATTGCCGCGTGATGGTATCAGATTTCCATGAACCTACAGTTCAGCGTCGGTTCGGCAGAACATTTTGAGAGGAATAAATGATGCAGAAACCCCTCACTCGAACTCGAGACAACACCCGTCGCCTTGTTTACACGATTTTTGGAAGTCTTTGAAAAGAAGGTTTTGGGCTCAGAGTAACAGAGTCACCTCACCTGAGTTGATTAAGCAAAGAGTCTTGTGGCAATACTGGGATACTTAAGTACGTTTGAGGGCAAACGCTCTTGTTTAACGTGTTATACAGCAGTGTGTTTGACACGTTTGTAGAGAAAGTTGGCTAAAAACCAATTTATCTTAGTCATGTGCAGTAAGGAAACATGGCTGTGTTGTATCCTGGGTTTTATGGTGCATTTTGAGATCTTTTTAAGCAGCACCACTTCAGTGCTCTCGATCGACTTTGTGATTGAGGCAGCCCTTAAAATGGCGGACTCGCTGATCAGGGCCTTGACTACTAAACCGGGAAGTCAACTGACAAGCACACACACTTTCCTGGTGGCATCCATACTAGTTTTTTCCACTTCTCATTCTTGGGAGGTCCCAGCATTAAAGCCATCCATGTTCCATGTCACATGACTATAAATAGCGGTAGCAGATGCTGCAACATGTCGTTCGAGGTGTTTTGAGCGCCACGCGTGCTTCAATAGCGGGAGAACATCACGGGAGGACAACGAGGGATCGGAAAGACCTTCAACGAGTTCAACCCCCTGAAAATGTCGAAAGCATTCGGCAACTTGTGCATGATGATCGTCTGAGAACAATCCACAGCTGGCGAAACCTTTTTCCCATAAAAGGCCAAAAATCAAACTTGATTCAGGGCCGTATGTAATGTTGCATGAAAATAAATATTTTTGCCTCCATACTTTGAGTCTTATCCAGGGCGACTTACAGCTATGTATTTGAGGGTTAAAAGCCTTGCTCATGGGCCCAGCAGTGGGAGCTTGGTGTTGTTGGGATTTGAACTTGTGACCTTCCAAACCAGGGTCCGATGCCTTTACCTCTCCTCGTATCCGCACCTTGAATTTCACATGTACATTACAACTTAAAAATAAAACAAAAATGCATTAAATGTTGAATTAGAAATTAAATTTGGTGTCAGTGGAATTTTCCCTCTCTCCTTCCCTATTCTTACCAACAATGGAAGTGGTAGCTCAGTGGTTAAGGCTCTGGGTTACTGATGGGAAGGTTGCCAAGTATCGCCAAGATGCCACGCTTTGGGCCCTTGAGCAAGGCCCTTTTACCTTCTGTGCTCCAGGGGCACTGTATCAGGGCTGAACCTGAGATCTGACTCCAGCTTCCTAATGTACACGTGACAAGTATAAAGCACCTTTCTTTTTTTCTTTCTCTCTCTCTCTCTTTCTCATATATGCCATGCCGAGCTAAAGTAAAGGTCACTAAGTTATATAAAAAATAATAATAAAACATAACACCCCCCCCCCCCCCCCCCCCCCGGAAAACTAGATGTGCATGAATAAAAAGACCTTGACATGGAAAACAATCCACTTATTTCTAACACATACGCCGCTACATCTACGAACCCCTTTTTCAGAAATGATTGCAGCTCCAGAACTAAAGCATTTCTCCCAAAATTTTGTGCAAAAAAAAAAAATCCACACATGCTCCTCGTAAAGAGATAACAGCATAACACACACTTGGGAAAACATCTCCAAAACACTCAAAACTACTGAACCTTTGCACACACCCAGACCATTTGGAAATATTCTTTTGATCTCCGGTGCCTTATCCCTATGGCAACCATATCAGAAGCAGTTAAATTGGCCTCGTTGGGATTGCTGTGTATGCATATGTGTGTGTGTGTGTGGGTGGGTGTGTGAATGGTTGGGGGCAGGGAAGGCAGCGGTGATATATATTCCAAGGTTACAGGGTTAACAATCAAAGCGAGCGCGAGACAGAATGCGTTTCGTTTTTAGTCGGGTCGCTTATTCAATGATTGCTGAATTGATGACCTTGTGAAGACCTAACAGGCCATTTACTCTTTTGCATCGATGATCGTAGGGACGTAGATTCCTAAACCTTATCTGCTGATCTTTTCTGCCATTTTCCCATCAATCAGTAAGATTGTTAAAGTTTTGAGCCCTGGTGTGGTCACAGGATCTGATCTTTGGTCCATCTCAAACAGGGGTGTAAAAAGTGGAACAAAGCCGAGACGTGCGTCCTGATTGGCTGCACTGTTTGAAGTTTCTCGTCTGCAGTGTAACGCAAGTTGTGCAGGGGGTGGGGTTCAGAAAAGGAATCATACTTGCTACAGGGAAAGTAGACCTGCATGAGGTCATAGGCTCATGTTATTCATCACAGGCGAATATGGATATGAATATACCTGTATAGGGTGTCGCAGGGAAACCGGGAAATTTTGGAAATAGGACTTGGCAACCCTGGGGGCGTGTGAAAATGTTCAGACCCGGTGCGAGCTTGTTTAGAACCCCTTGCAGACGGGAGAGGATCGTGGCGTCCTAACTGGTAATGATGCTGAAATTTCGGATACAAGTTGACGTTTGTATCGCGACGCATCGCTTTTAACATGTTTGCATCTGTAAAAACTGACCAATTTTTAATACGATAGAATCGACAATGATTTCTTCTCGCTAATCTGTTTCTCAAGCACGTTCTCTCAGCACCACTGCTACAATGTGAATGACGTATAGCAACACTACGGAGACCGAGGCGTGTCCCGAGAGTCACATAGAATAAAGATTTACATGGCAGAGCTAGAGCTGCACCTTCCTGTAGACAGAACAGGAAAAGAACGTCTGGTTTGATTTCATCTTTTGTTCTTTTTGCCCTATAAAGGCCTGGTTGTGAAAGGGCCATGCATTAGAATTCAGAAGGTGCTTAATGAATTATGATTAATATATTTATATTAATTATTTGCTGTCTAATAAAAAGAAATAAAAAGCAAACTATCTGTACCATATTGAATTGCATAGCATTGGATTTTTGCATTGATTCACATGGTGTAGAATCGAATAAAAATCGGATCACACTGCATCGTAATGGGGTGAATCGTATCGCATCGGTAGCTGCTTCATATGTACCGTTAACGTATCCTATCGTTGGCTATAAATCAAGCTGCGTAACGCATCAGCCTCAGTTATGGAGATGCAGATCACTTATATATACCACAGCTCTTTTACCGGCAAATTGCATTTTCTCATTTATTAATAGACGACGCATTTGAACAGATCGGATTTGATATTGTGGAACGAGGTGGAGACAAAATCCCGGAACCACAAACCATTGAAACACTCACGATTCACACCGTATTTATATATAATGTTGGGGGGGAAGAAACATCTAAAGAACAAAATCAATGTCTGTTGTGTCCCATCTTTGCCTTCAAAATGCTATCGATTTTCTTAGGTGCACTCTTTAAAAAAAAAATAAAAAAAGTGTTTGGAAAAGTGTTTAAGTGTTTGGAGGATAATTTAAGGGCTTTTTGCTTCCAAGAAAAGGGCACTTACTTGGAATCCTTTCTAACGGCAGGGGGTTTGAGGGTAGAGACGTGCTCGGGAATGGTTCTTTCTACGGACCTTTTGCTGTATGGTATTTTTCTGGGAAAGAAAAACGATTGATTTATCAAACAAAATGCAATTTTTTTTTGGACATAAATAAGCTTCCTGTAGGTTGCCATGGCAACACGAAGGATTCAGCATAGCCTAACCCTTCTTCAAAAGGAAGCTCGGGTTTCTATCCGTGTGTGCGTATTTCCGGGTTCTCCGGTTTCCTCCTACACATTCGCACCATCCCATTCAGCGCCTATTAACCCTTCACGCCTAGGAGGATAGCTTCTGAGCCACCCTGATCAGGTTACAACGATGAACTAATGTACACGTCTAGCAGGACTTGTACTTATACAGCAGGTTATTCCCCCCACACACATCCATGCTGAAGTTCGTGGAACTATAAAATGTCCTGTCTTCATTACAGACTGTGGGCATGTCAAGTTGTCATCCCATCAAATGTAGTTAACATGCGCTCTCTTCAACCCTCAAAGGAAATATAATTTTCTGCCTGATCACTATGGTAACTGTATCAGAAGCAGTGGTTTCAATTGTACACAAACGTGTGTGTGTGTGTGTGTTTGGGGGAAGGGAAAGCAATTGTAATGGTGAATGCTATATTCCAAGGTTACAGCACCAAAGTGAGATGATGGAGCACTGAGCACTGATAGCATTTCTGTTTTTAATGAAATTTCATGACCGGATGCTCAGATCATCGCTAATCAAACTGGCTGCCCAAATGTATTTAGTTTAACCATATATTAAAGTATATGGGTGATGATATTTTGTTCTTGATTTATTTATTTTTGGCCTAGAAGAATTATTGTGTAAAAGATGTCATATGGCATTTGGTGATTTGGTGCCATTGCATTACTCTCGTTGCTGCTCACAAAAAACTGGGGTGGACTGACTTTTCAGAACTGATCCTGAGGTGAACAAATTGTGTGAAAAGAAAGCATAATAATTACACCTTCAGGTTTGGGTGGGGTCTCAGGGGAAAAAGTAGAAAATACACGATGGTGGTGGTCATAGTGGCGTTTACCATTAAAAAAAATTAACCATGGTAGTATACAGTGGTCCCCCGGGTTACGTTTAAAGTAAAAGACCTCCCGCGAGTTCCGAAAATTCACGAATTTTGGACGCACCCCCGCAGCCCCTATGGTACCTTGTAGGTTCATTTTGACGGATACTCAACAGAAAATGTGAAGTAACGGACATGAATACTTTATCACTTAAAATGAATAATACGATAATGTGTTTTAAAACATTTTATGAAATTTGTCATAGTTGAAAATTTTATTCCTTACATTCTTTAACATTCAGTCCAGCTCCGGAATTTTAAGATAATCCACAACTTGCTGTGAGGTTACAAATGAGAACCCGCAAATTTTCCGAACCGCGAATTATCGGGGGTTGACTGTATAACAATGATGATTATTTTACAATTTCTTTTATGGCATTTGCAGACTGCCTTATCCAGAGTGAATTACATTGCCATTCATACAACTAAGTAGCTTATGGTTCTTGAGGGCATTGTTCAGGGCCCAAGATTGGCGACTTGGTGTGGCTGGGATTCGAACTCGCAACCTTCAGAGCCAAAGCCCAAAACCTTTACAACTAAGGATTAACATTGACGTTATAACACTGATTATCTCTTCATAATGGCACCTGTTAGTGTGTGGGACATATTACGCAGCAAGTGAACATTGTATCTTCAAAGTTGGTGTTTTGCAGCAGGGAAAATGGGCGAGCGTAAGGATTTGCTCGACGGGTCAGGACTGTTTTGGGAATGACACGATATTAGGCATGAGGTCATAACGTTATGCGTTATCGGTATAAACCCACAATACGGTGAATATATCCAACACCCTTTTTCTACAGACACATGAGAGGATAAAACCAGACACGACAGTTCCCACAATAGATTCTTTAATTAAATTAGCACGACGGCAGCACAAAATAAACCGAACAAAGAAAAGTGTGTTCCTTCGACAGCAAGTCAAATACTGACATCTGTAGGTCACAAGCTGCAGGTTGTGTAGGCATGGTGAAGAACCGTTTACAATCAGTGCGATTAGCCAAGATCATGCCTGTGCTGTAATTGGCTGAAGATGCCATAAAATAGCACAATGTATATATGCATGTATATAGATGGGTGTATGAATAGGTTTAATTTGGGCCTGACTATTGTAGGAGTAAACCAAAAATTCACCGTGATCAGCAAAGTCTTCTCTGCTGGCCTAAACTCCATCAGACTCACTGACTTATGTTTTAAACCGTTCTTAATAGTCCATTTAATAGCTTTTCTCTCAAGTATAAGTGTAGGTTTGATTTTCTATGCAATCAGATTTCAGCAGTCACGTATTGCCAGGGTCATAGGTACTGTATCTGTCTGCCTTGATCTTTTAATGCAAAAATACTGTAGCTAAAAATAGATGTTGCTCAAAGCTGTTCCTTTACCCAATCAGATTTCAACTTGCTGACTCCGGCGTCCTTTGGTCGCACTAGCCAAAGCTTGCAACCTGCATCTGTACCAAACTGCACAATCTCAAATCTTTTCAGGTTGATTAATAGCTGTTTTTTCATTCCACAATGGCTGACCAGAGGAGAAGAAATTGATTTGGTCGCAGATACACAGGAAATCTAGAAAGACAGACTTTTCAAGAAAAGCGAAACATCTTGAGGAAAGGTCACTAAAACTAAGTTTTTTTTTTCATGAACTGTTTATACTTTTTTCGGTTTTCTTTCCTGTAGAATTTGCACAAAAACACAATTTGCCTTCATTTTAAATCCCCAGAAAAACCGTAACGCACAGAAAAACTGCACAAAGTCATGAGGTTACTATCGATGCTTCTGCTAGAGATGATGTATGCGGGCGATGCAGTTGTGGCTACAATGAAGGGAGACCTGTTAAATTGTGTTCATCGGGTTTCTTGCTTTAGTAACGACGTTCATTCTCACTGTATGAGATTCCAGTCCTTGGCAGCACTCCGTTATACTGCGCTTGACTATAACATCGATGGTTTCTATAGACGTGGCAGCATAACGATGGTAATGAGAGGTGGACTGGTTCAGGTAGGACACCGCTGAAAGCCATGAAAGTGTTCTTACCAGGTCACAAGTACGTTCTGGTTAAAATGTACATGTAATTTTTATTGTGCATTTATACCCTTTGAGTCAATGTCCAAATGTATATTTCCGAAAACATTTCCACACTTATAAAAGGTTCAAGCTAATTATTCCCCATGAAGGTTACACTCAAGTCTCTTTGGTAGAATGTGGACATTAATAAAAACATGACTCGTATATGAAATATGATTTTTGTCTGGATGGGCAGGTCACATACTCCAAATCCTGAGTGTGATGGGTAGATACGGGGCGATGAGTCAATGAAGCCCTCAAAATGTAACGAGCAGCTGGTAACCTGAATACGATGAATGGCATACTTTACTCTTTTGACTTCAGTCTAACATCAAGTTACTAGAATAATGGATTTGAACAATGTAGCAATGCTGTTAAAACCTGATTAGTAGCATTAAAAAAAACTAACGATCCACTGGTCCGTGTACTGTCTAGTCTTTTCTTCTAATACTCCAGAACCAACCTACGGAAAAACACGTCATTTTCCTGTTTTGTCATGGAGGCACGGAAAAGAAAATCGAAGGGAAACTATAATTGCAGACCTGCAGAAACAATACATCAATATTGTCAGTTTCAGGTCAGCCGTGCCAGGTCGGAATCAGATTAGAAGTGGGTGGAGCTTATAAGGCTTTTAGAGGTAGCTGCACTACATAATAAACGTAATTTTCTTTTACTAGGTATGAGCTATATTACATAGAATTTTATTGTACCGATTCAAGGTGGTATCAAAAAGTTTCAAGACTGGTTTCATAACACGCCAAAAGAACATAATCACCCTCTGTGGACACATTCCAGAAGTGGCAGGAGCGCTGTATTGCTGTGCGAGGGGACTATTTTAAGCGTGATAGTGTGTAAACATAGATAAATAAAGTACTTTCTTGAGAACAGGGCCATTTTCGAAACTTTTTGATATTATAGCTACAATAAAAAAAAAAAAATCATTTTAAAAAATTTTACTTTGCGTATCGTACCATAAGCAATATTTTTGAACAAAAGAAAAGGGGGGATATTTTTTCCTATTTAAATTTTTTTGTTTGTTGCTTTGATTATTAAAATAATTGTTTTAATTTCTGTAATTTCTGTGACTTTGTCTGAAGAACTTGATTAAGTGTAAACGGAGAAGCCAAAACCGACAGTCTTTCGTGTCCCTCTATGGAAGGACATTCCGAAAATCTTCAAACTGTAGTTGCGATTGCGTTTTTCCGTACGTGGACGCATACATTGTGACATAATCCAAACTCAATTGCATTACCGTTCGTTTTCACGAACGCACGGTGACCGTCGAATTTCAAACGGATCACGATGTCATATTTAAATAGCAATATTAATGGCGTTCACTTTCTCTGCGTCGCGTATGTGACCTGCCGAACCTCGCATGGAATCGCGGATCCTTTTGCATTTAAATTTCCAAAACCTTGAGCTGTCAATGGGTGGGACTATATGATTGACCCGCCCTCCTTAGTTACTGTTGCTATGTCCAACAAGCCATGCCACCATGTCAAGAACGCTGGTCAATCAAGCTCTATGAGAAGGATTAATAGCTAATACATTTATGAAAACTGTATTTACACCTTAATCATGTAGAGTATGAACAGAGATTTGGCAGTAATTGGCTAGAAATTGCGCTTAAAATGTTCTGTTGTACTAAATAATGATTGTATTATCCTTATATTAATACAGTAATACCTCAGTACTCATCTGTAATTCATGAACATTTACGACATATGGCATGACCTAGAATTGAGCAGGGGAGGATTAAGGGCCTTGGTCAAGGGCCCAGCAGTGGAATTTGAACCGGTGACTTTCTGATCCAAAGTACAATGCCTTAACCACCTCATTCCGAAACTTGTCACCAGTGCTGAAGGTGCCGAACAACTATTTATTTAAAATAAGGGCAGGCATACAAAGCGATCCTATAATCAGATACTGTATACAAAATAACATTTAGCTTCACTTTAAAGTGTGGAAAACAACAAAGCTTATGAAATACAGCATTCTTTAGGGTTGGCTTTTTAATTTTTTTTTTTTTACGTATTTTTAAACATTTTAAACTACATTGTTTTCACAATTCTTTTTTAAACGCCATCTTGGTAGCATTTATAAACACTTTAGGACCCATGCTTTAGGCTTAAATGCACAGAAAGCATAAAGGAGAATGCTTTGGGAGGATGCTCTGTTCACAAGCTAACAGGAGACTCATCTGTTTTACAGCGAGTTTGAAGCACTAACGAGTTTCATCGCGAGAGTCGGTATTCAGATCCTTAACCCAGCCAATACAGTTGCACAATCCAGTGCGCTCTTAGCGAGGGTCGCGTTAGGAAGGGCATCCATCATAAAACGTGCCATATCAAATATGCGGATCACGATCAGAAGAGATTTTTATTGGGAGTAATGAAGATGGACAGCATTAGAAACCAGTTTATTAGAGGGACAGCGCATGTAGGACGTTTTGGGGACAATGTGAGAGAGGCCTGACTGAGATTTTGGACATGTGCAGAGTAGGGACATGGGGTATATCAGTGGAAGAATGCTGAGGATGGAGCCTCCAGGAAGGAGGAAAAAGGAAGACCAAGTAGGAGGATTATGGATGTGGTGAGGAAAGACATGCATTCAGTTGGTTTGTGGCGACCCCTAATGGGAGAAGCCGAAAAAAATTGTTATATGGCCAAATTGATGAGCGTGACAATACCCTACCAGTTTGTTTCCTAAAGAAATACTTTTCCCATTAGGACACACACACACACACACACTTTCCAGAAATGATCAAGTTTGTGTCAATGGAACTACTGCTGCAGGAGCATTAACAGAAGGTATCAGGGGGAGAGAACATGACCAGAGGCTACCATGGAGAGCTGTCTGTAGGAAAACAGACTTTATAGCAATTACATCTGAATCACTTTGTGGGATTGTTGGACGATCTTGACACACGTTCCCACAAACAGAAAACTTAAGAACCCACTGACAACTGGAAGTCCTTTGGTGTTCACAAAACCACAGTGACCGATGGCTCAACGTGAACACACTTGTGCGTCTTAAGTGTGCTCGAATGCGGGAATCTCCTTCCACAATGTGAGCAGTGGTAGGGCTTCTCTCCGGTATGAATGCGTTGGTGTATTTGGAGGTGACTCGGGCGTCGAAAACTCTTCCCACACTGCGAGCAGTGAAACGGCTTCTCGCCCGTGTGAATGCTCTGGTGAAGTTGGAGCGTGCCCTTTCGACTAAAACTTTTGCCGCACTGCGAGCACTGATGCCGTTTCTCTTCTGCGTGAACGGCCTGGTGAGCCTCGAGGTGACTCTGGTGAGCGAAACTCTTCCTGCAGCGTGAGCAGCGGTACGGCTTCTCTCCCGTATGTATGCGCTTGTGGACCTGAAGGTGACTGTCGTACGGGAAGCTCTTTCCGCATTCCAAGCAGGCGTGGGTCTTTTTGGTGGAGTGAGTGAGCAGGTGCGTTTGAAGCGTGCTCTTTCGGGTGAACCGTTTTCCGCACTCTTGGCAGCAGTGTGGCTTCTCTTCGGTGTGTATGCGCTGGTGGACCTGGAGGTTACTGTGGCGCCTGAAGCTCTTCCCGCAGTGGGAGCAGCGATGGGGCTTCTCGCCTGTGTGAATGAGCTGATGCTGTCTGAGGTGGCTCTGGTGGATGAAGTTCTTCCCGCATTGCATGCAGTGAAAAGGCTTCTCGCCTGTGTGGAGACGCTGGTGCACATTGAAAGCGCAGTGATGGGCAAAACTCTTGCCGCACTGCAGGCAGCGGTAGGGCTTCTCGCCGGTGTGAACGCGCTGGTGGATCTGCAAGTTGCTGTGGTATGTAAAACTTTTGCCGCACTCCGGACAGCAGTAGGGCTTCTTTCCAGTGTGAATGTGCTGGTGCCGGAGGAGGTTGCTGTGGTGAGCGAAACTCTTTCCGCACTGCGAGCAGCTGAACGGCTTCTCCTCTGTGTGGGTGCGCTGGTGTATCTCGAGGTTGCGCTGAAAGGCAAAGCTCTTGTCGCACTCCGAACACTGGTATCGCTTGTTTCCCGTGTGGATGAGCTGGTGCGTTTGGAGATGGTTCTTTCGGGTAAAACTTTTCCCGCATTCAGAACAGCAATAAGGCTTGTCGCCGGTGTGAATTCGCTGGTGCGCTTGGAGGTTGCCTTGCCGAGTAAACCTCTTGCCACACTGCGAGCACTGGTAAGGCTTCTCTCCGGTGTGAATGCGCTGGTGCGCCTGGAGGTTGCTTTGCCGCGTAAACCTCTTCCCGCACTCTAAGCAGTGAAAGGGCTTTTCGCCGCTGTGAACACGCTCGTGTGCCTCGAGATGGCTCTGCTTGTTAAAACCCTTTCCACACTCACCGCAACGGTGCGGCTTTTCTCTCTCGCGAACGCACGGGTGCGTCTGGAGGGAGGTCTGGTGCGCGAAACTCTTGCCACACTCCGAACAAGTGAACGGCTTCTCCCCAGTGTGAATGCGCAGGTGGATCTTTAGGTGGCTTTTGCGTCTAAAACTCTTCTTGCATTGTGAACAGTGATAGGGCTTCGCTCCGGTATGGATCCGCTGGTGCGTCTGGAGGTTGCTCCGTCGCCGGAAACTCTTCCCACACTGCGAGCAAGGGTACGGCTTCTCTCCTGTGTGAACGAGCTGGTGGATCCGTAGGGTCGTCTGATAAGCGAAACGCTTGCCGCACTCTGAGCATTCGTATGGTTTCTTGCTTACAGGAACGTGCTGGGGTTCTTTATCGCTCTGATCAGGAAAACTTTCCCCACACCATGACGCATTATTCCGGTCTTCTGTCGTAATGCACTGGTGTGTTTGGTTACCGCTAAAATGAGTAAAATTCTTGCTGCGATCGACGTCTTCCTGTTCTTGTCCGGGGGCAATGGGGAGAATTCCAGAAAGGGTTTGGGGGCTACTCCTGGTAGGCATCATATCCTCAATACAGTGGCTTCTTCTGATGTGTTTCTGGAGATAAATTTGAGAAGTGTACGAAAGATGACACCATGAACAGGAGAAGACTTGCTCCAGGCCATCTTTCATTTCTGGAAAATCAAAGAAAAAGTATTAGACACTTGTTCCTTTAGGAACCGGCATGAACAATTAGAACTGGAAGACTGAGGCAGTCATAATGGGACATAAACATCCACATAGGTGTTTTTGTAAAACAATTTTAAATGGCTGAATAAATGGGAGGGTTATAATAGCCACTGGTTGCCATTTCAGCAGTAATGATAAAATCCCAAAATTTGTATATAACCGTTTACGGAGGTCTTCATATTCCAGAGGCAGTTGAATTCAAGGCTGTGATCTCTCGGGTACTCCTCTCCGTACCACACCAAAAGCTCCTGTCCTGGTTTAATGGATTGGCAGCAACGGTAGTAAATCCCTCCTCGATACTGAAGCACCACTAGGTTCTGTTCCTCACCGTTACGAGCACAATTGACGTACCTTAAAGAATTGGGGAATAAGTAGGTAGATGAATATAAACCAATCAGGCATAGTATATTATGACCTCCTGCCTAATAGTGTGTTGGTCCCCCTTTTGCTGCCAAAAAGTCCTGCGATTGCACTGTGTATTGACACCTTTCTATCAGAACTAGCATTATTTTATTCAGCAATCACTTCTCAGTAACTCGTCAGTTGGATCGGACCACACGGACCAGCCTTCGCTCCCAACGTGCATCAATGAGCCTCGGCCACCCATGACCCTGTTGCCGGTTCACCACTGTTCCTTCCTTCGACCACTTTTGATAGATACTGACCACTCAGACTGGGAAAAGACCACAAGATCTGCCGTTTTGAACCTGCTTTTACAATTTGGCCCTCATCAATCTAGCTCAATATCCTTACGCCGCCTCAGTTTTCCTGCTTTTAAAATAAAAATGTTGACTTGCTACTTAATATATCCCACCCACTAACAGGTGCCATGATGGAGATAATCAGTGTTAATTTCTTTACTAGTCAGTGGTCATAATGTGATGCCTGATCGGTGTAATTCAATAGTGGAATTACAACTCTAGGCTAATAAGACTTAATCAAACTGCAGAAGGGTCTTACTTACCTCATCCAGTTAGCACAAATCACTTTCTTTGCGTCTATATATTCCTCATCCTTGCTGTTTTTGTATATCTGCAAAAAAATTATAATTTTATCCATTAACGGCAATTATCTGCTGTCATGAGATCCGTAAGACAAAGGAGACACTAAACCAAAAGAAGGGCCTATAAGTGACTGACTAAGTGAGGTAGGTGACTAAGCAGGTACATAGTGAGTGTCTACGCCTGTTTAAGGTTTATATAAAACAACTGAAGGATTGTTTGGACAAGAATGTCGAAGATTATAGCTGTAACAGTGACCGTATTTAACAACACACTTAAAAACAAAGCATGATCTGTAATCGTACATCTGTAGATGTCTGTATCCATGGCATGATATTGAAGGCATTAAGAGGTAAACTGATTCAGGTAGGACACCACTGGAGGTCTAGGTGTGACATGCACAGCCAATATGTATAATCAATAAAAAATCTTTTGGTTTTAAAAACTGACTCACCACCCAGGAGTAACCACTATTCATGGCTTCCTCTCGGTCCACCAGCTCCCCTTCATACGGCCCAAAATGTACACCAACTGGAACAGTCTCAGCTTTATTAAACACTCCCAGTCCAGCTCCAGCAATATCAGACTGTTGAACCTCCAGACCGAGTGGAAGGGTGAGTCTGGCTCGATTGGTAACCCCTACTGGAATGGGGGTATCAGGATTGAAGACGGCTGGGCCATGGAACTCGCATTTGTTGATGAAGAAGGACTTGCATTCCTCACAGTCTGGGTGTAGAGGGAAAAAAAATATGGGGGGGGGGGGGGGTGTTCGTGTTCTGCATATGAACTCTATTTAAACTCTATCTCAAGTTTTTGCATAAGAACTCTGTGTTTGGATTTTTAAACTATTTTTCTTATCACATTTCAGCTCTTCTTCTTGCGGCTGCTCCCATTAGGGGTCGCCACTGCGTATCATCCATCTCCAAACTACTCTGTCCTCTACAGCTGCCTCTTTCTCTTTCCCTCCTCCTGGTGGCTTCATCCTCAGCATTCTTCTACCGATATGCGCCATGTTCCTCCTCTGCACATGTCCAAACCATCTCAATGTAGCCTCGCTCACCTTGTCTCCAAAACATCCTACATGCAATGTCCGTCTAATAAACTCATTTCTAATCCTGTCTATCGTCGTTGCTCCCAAAGAAAATCTCAACATCTTCAGCTCTGCTCCCTCCAGCTCCACCTCCTGTCTTTTACTCAATGCCACTGTCTCTAATCCATACAACATCTCAGGTCTCACCACAGTCCTATAAACTTTCCCTTTTACTCTCACAGATACTCTTCTATCACAAATCACTCCTGCTATCACTCTTCTCCACCCACTCCACCCTGCCTGCACTCTTTTCTTCACTTCTCTAACACACTCTTCATTACTTTGCACTGTTGACCCCAGGTACCTAAACTCCTCCACCTTCTCCACCTCTTCTCCCAGCAACCGCACCCCTCCACTGCCCTCCCTCTCATTCACACACATGTACTCTGTCTTAATCCTACTGACCTTCATTCTCTCATTTCAGCTCATTTTCTAGTAAATATGTATAATTATTAAAAATATAAATGCCTTACAGAGATATTCGTCATCATTCTCAGGATCGTCTTTGATATGTTGCTGGTCCCCTGGGATGTTGTGACCCAAAGCTGATGTTCCTTGACCTAAAATCCCAAAGTTAAAATCATCCCCAATTCAAAAAGAAAGGCAGTAAAATGTACTGCAATGAGTCAATAATGAAGTTAGACTCCAAAGTCTTATTTATCACATCTCCTGTGTTCTGTGGTCTTACCAAAGTAACCTTCATCTTCGGATTCTTCCACTTTTACAATCCGCAGTAATGCCTCGTTCTGGTCTTCCGCAGCGTCCTCCAGAGGGTCCGATGTCCCTACGTTCGAATCTGTACAAGTTTCCGTCTGCACGTTTTTCCAAAGCTATTGGCCAAAAGAACAATTTATTCTTTAGTAGAAAATAAACTCTTTTTGTATTCCCATTTTATAAACGTTCAGCAGCTCATTATCGAGAGACTCCTTTATAAATTCCTTTGTTCAGTCTAATCAGCTCTTTTAAAACCAGCTACACACCACAAGCATTAAACAAACTGCATCTGAAGAAAGAGATTTTGATGGGTTTAATAGAGACCAGGGGTGGAACGGTACACACAATTCACGGTTTGGTACGCAACTCCATTTTTATGTCATGGTTCGGTCCAATTTCGGTATATTTTTGTCATTAACATTTGTGAACAACATTTTGAAAACAATTTTAAATAAAATGGCTGCTTGGTTAAAAAAAATAAATCATATATATATGTATATAATGTTAATTATTGTATTTCATTTGTCCATTAATTTAATTTTATATGATCAGTTTATTAAATGATTGAATCAGTATGTGTTTTGGTTTAATTTAATATATATATATATATATATATATATATATGAAAAAATAAAAGAATTGAGAAATTAAATAAATCTAATTAAACACCACATACTGATTTAATGATTTCATAAACTGATCAAATAAAATTAAATAAATGGACAAATTATTATTATTTTTTTTAAATAAAACTTTTGGTAGACTCCATTTGAGTAATACAGATGCGTGTTTTACATAATTAAACACTTTAATTTTCTATTTCATCTAACTATCTTGTTTCTGAAATCCCTACATTGTGTTGTTTATCAATTACATTTATTTATTCATAAATGAATTAATTCCTTCTAGCCATCGTTCATTTATTCCCTCGATATGCGAAATTCTCCTTTGCATAAAACGTTAAAGAATCCACATGGATTGTCGTAAAAACGTTGGCGATGACTGGAAGCTATTTTGTCCACCATTTAATATGTTGATACTTGGATTTGAACAATGTACTAAAATAAGGATTGCATTCGGAACGCGTGCGCACTGTACCGAAACATTTCGCTACGTATACGTGTATTGTTACACCCCTGATCGATACTCCTACTGGAGGTGTGTGGAATTGCAAATGAGTGATGGACTGAGTGGACAAAACGCAGCGCGTGCTCGACCCTGATTGGTCACTGTGTGCGTGTTTACGTTTTTTCCTGGAACGACTGATTTCGCAGTGGAGTAAAAAGATTTAACTTTAAAATGTTGAAAGTTCAAGTAAAAGTCTCCCCAAATGGAAACACTTCATTAAAATTGCAGGTACGTGAAAAGTAATGAATCACATTTACTTTCTTACTGCACTGAACAGTGAACTCCGACATGATAAACTGTTTGAGCAGCAGCAGGCAGTGGAAGCCTTGGACCATCTCTACTGATTTCCTTCATAATTTAGTCAAGACATGGACATTTTTAATGAGGAACCCTCACCTGTGAACGACCATGACAGCCTGGTCTGCTGCCTTCTGCTTCCATTATACCTGTAAATAAAAAAATTTAATCAAAAATGAAAAAGCAACACGTAGCATTTTTTACATAATTCAACTCAGAAAATTGTGCTTTTCAAACTCAAGGACGTTGAAATCGTTTTGTATAAAATTACATCAAATCATTTCATTTTCATACACAGTATAGACGTGTCGAAATGAGGTGATCTATAATCACTATCAGGCGTCACGTGGTCAGGATGCGCTCCTTGTAATATCAGGTTCTTGTCAAGGTTTCTCCTTGAAGCGCTGGTCCCCTTCTCTCTTTCTCTATCTATAAAGTTAAGCAAGCTCGTGAGGTAGCGGATCCTTTCTTTTTCCCAGATCTGCCTGATTGAGTTGATGATGAAGATGGTTTCCTTTTTGACTGTGGTTCCTCTCAAGGTTTTATAGGGTTCTTATATGCAGCATGAGAAATAGAAATACACTCCCTGTCTACATGAACAAAACTGAAGTAAAGTGGGTCTCCAACTTTAAATTCCTGGGATTTCATATCTCAGGATCAGGATCTGTACTGGCACCTGAACACTTCAGCCCTGGTTATTCAACAGCACCTGCACTTCTTTAGGAGTCTTAAAAAAAGCTCATCTGTCTCCAGGGATCGATCGATCGATCTATCTATCTGAGACTGTGAGACTGTCTGTCTGTCTGTCTATCTATCTATCTGATCTAGCTTTCTGAGTCTGTCTGTCTGTCTATCCACCCACATATATAGCCTTCTCTGAGGCTATCTCTCTCTCTCACTCTCTCTCTCGCTCTCTATCTATCTATCTATCTATCTATCTATCTATCTATCTATCTATCTATAAATAAATAAAACACTAAACCTGTATAAATCTGAATCTTCACTACACCGACTGTTCAATACACCGAAGCGCGCGCGCCCCCATTTTCACCTTTCACCTACTTTACTTGCTGTAGGAGCTTAAAACCGTGGCCACGCCCACTAGCGTGCTCCAAACATCAAAAGAAAAAAAACGTTAAAACTTTACATTGAAGTCTGAATAAAGCAACATATTTTTTTTTACTAAGCCTTTGATGTTTAATGGACAGAAGCGACTCTCTGTCCCGAGAGAAATGAATCTACTTGTTTGAATGCGGCTGTGTTTCTATATGAATGACATCATTGTTATTCTTGTTAAACAGACGAACCGACCCGCGCTGCATATTCATTATTGTGATAGAACTTAAATATCCATACAGTTCAGTCCATACGCCATTTTGCCCACTTTCTCCACTGGGATGTAGATGGAGCTCGTCTGCTTTTCCTGAACTCACCTTTCTCTAAAGCAGGACCAGACCAGTTCCTAAAACACAGCTGGAACAAGGAATCGATATTTTTCTTAAACTGGATTAGATTAAAACCAGATTATAAATATCCCTTGAGGAGCTCAGGGATTTCTATTACACATCAGTAGATGGATCTGAAGCTCCTGTTGGAAAATTGCAGCGCCTCGGCTTGTTCTTCGTCTGTGATGGCGGTGTGCGTATTCCAGCGCTACCTGCAGGACTGGAGGGTGGTTTTGATGGGACCTCATATAGTTAAGACTACAACAGAGATATTTCTCCCATCTCCTACAAAGCTCCATAGTAACAGAACATTCCAGATAGTGTTCTGAAGCAGATCTGTAGGGATCATAGATGTTTCACCATAATTTTGAGGAAATGTGGTGATATATTTGGATGCTGTCGTCCTGCCACTCTCATACGTTCATGCAGGTTTGTTGATGGTGGTCTATTTTCCCAGAGATCCCTCATGTGTGTTGCCAGAAGGCCTACAGATGTCACCATTTCCTTTCCATTTTTGAGGAACATGGACTTGTCCATCAGCTTGTTCACTGTCTGTATAGTCTTCACTTTCATTTAAATGAAGACTCCATTGTGTGAACCTTTTGGGTTACCCATTTCTATTGCGTTTATATTCTTTCTGTTGATTACCATGTGCATTTGCATATTTATATATATCTGCATTATATGTATATATTTTAATATATGTTTAATCTTAGTGTATAAGTTTGTGTAACATTTGTAGATTTGGAATTGAATTGTGTTAGTGCAGGTTGTGTAATAATTTAGATTCTGTACTTTAGGATTCTGTAATTAGGTTTTTAATTTAAAACTTTGGATCTTAGTTGTGGTTTAAATTGTGTTGTGTGTGTGTGTGTGTGTGTGTGTGTGTGTGTGTAATGTTTGATTTCACTGCATTCCGCTTTTCTGTTTAAAACTAAATGGTGCCTGGAAATTGTAAATTGGGATTAGTATCTGGGCGGTAAAGTCATTGTTGCTTTGTGGGTTTTTATGCTAAGTTTGTGAGTGTACATCGTCCGTTTTGTGTATTTGTACATTTCATTCTTGCGTTTTTACCAGAATGGACCATGAAGCATTGCACACTCATCCATCGCCACATTGCTGATCAACTACTGAACTGTGAGAACACAAAAGCAGGATTTAACCCACAATGCAACAGGTCGTAGTGTGTGTGTGCGTTTGCTTGTGTCCAAGTGACCCACAGCTCTATTATTTAACTAAACAGAAATAGTTTGAGGATGGTACTATGTGAATCTCACACAAACACACACACATTTATTTATTTAACTAAACAGTAATAGTTTGAGGAGGATACTATATGAAACACACACACAAGCAGAAATGGATGAGTAAGTGAATGCTGATGGACTGGAAAATGCTACAGCACAAAAACAATCCTGACCTGTTAATCAATCAGACTGCTAACAAGTGTGTGTGTGCGCAGAAGGATTTTTTTTGCTTGTGACAGTGACGGTTAATAAGGTGTGTGTTTGTGAGTCTGTTGTTGAGCATCCTGGGCATTACCTTTATAAAAAGATCTAATTTTACCACACATTTACCAAAAGTTAAACCTCAGCACGGCGCTCAAATGAATATCTCTGACTAGAAACCAAAAGTCCTAAAAGGACACTGGGAAACGCTGACCTCAGCAGAAATTGTTGCTTGTCTTTCTGCATCAGTGGAACCCTGGATTTGATCATTAATAAATAATAAACGTTATTGTGAGTTTTGACACGCGATTATTACAATTTCTATTGGAAAATATTTTACATGCGTTCAGGTTACAGCGTCGAAGCTGCGCTGCATGGGTTCCTCTAATCCTGTTATAAAGCAGCTCGGTCACACACACATCCAGCTCTGTTTACTCTCCAAGGAGATGGTGGACATTAAAGAAAACCAAAATCCTGCTCAGTTTGAATTATATATATATATATATATAAATAAATTATTATTGATGTTATAACACGTGAGATGCTGGCGAAATAAAGTACAGCAGGAACAAGACTTTTGAAAGACTATTTTTCGGTATTATTCACACACTGAATTTCTTTGAAATATCCAACCTGTCAAACAGGAAGTATTTTTTTATTCAAATCAATTCAGAATGTTAAAAATGTTGAAAAACGTACACAATTTCTTCACTCCTTTTTTTGTTTTTTTTTGTTAAATATGACGCACTTAAAGATTACGATTAATTCGACCTTTATATATGGAGTCAGATATTCACGGATTTGCTCGAATTTAAATATAGATGTGCATAAGTTCTTCTTCTAATTAGATATTTTATGTAATCAAACAATCAGAATCATTTTTAATGCCAAGTATCATCAGTTGCATGTACTGGTGTGCTGGTGCTAAAAATATATGAAAAACTACTAAAACAAAAACCCTAAAAAATAAAAAATAATAAATAAATATAAAGACATTACTATAGAGTTTGTGCAAATACTTTAATTTAGATAATATATATTGGGAAATTGGAAGCTCAGTTGTTAAAGCTCTGAGTTACTAATCAGAAGGTTGATGATTCAAGCCCTGGAATTGCCAAGCTGCCGCTGTTGGGCCCTTGTGTGAGGCCCCCAACTCTGTGCTTTAGAGATGCTGTATCCTGGTTGACCCCAGCTTCCTAACATCACAGGGATATGTGAATAAATAATTTCATTGTTTTGTAATATACATGTGAGGAGTATAAAACCCATTTATATAATATCTCTTCAGCATATTGCTAGCATAGAAACATGAGCTAGTGCATAACTATTTTTTCTTTCTGCTTGGTTAAAGCTGACAGGACAGGAACGTTGAGTTAAGCTGTCAGTGGGTGGAACTAAATCATTGGGCGTGTTGGGAAGTGACATCACTTACAGTCGATGTACAACAGGGGAAAAGCCAAATAATACCTGAGAGAATTTTTTTTTTTTTTAACAATAGCAACCCATCACAACAACCCGCCCTCATTAGTTACTGTTGATATGTCCAACAATCCATGCCACCATGACAAGAACGTTAATCGAACTCTATGTGAAGGATCAATTGCTTCCTTATATTAATAGTTATACCTCGGTACTCGTCTGTAATTCATTAACATTTACGACATATATAACATGACCTACAACTGAGCAGGGGAGGATTAAGGGCCTTGCTCAAGGGCCCAGCACTGGCAGCTCGGTGTTGGTGGAATTTGAACCTGTGACCTTCTGATCCAAAGTACAATGCCTTAACCACCTCATTCGAAACTCCCACCAATCACCAGTGCTAAAAGAGCCGAACAACTTTTGTTTTTTTTAATAAGGGCAGGCGTATAAAGCGATCCTATAATCAGATACTGTATACAAAATAACATCTTCACTTTAAAGTGTAAAAATAAAAAAACATCTTATGAAATTCAGCATTCTTTAGAGTTACCTTTTTATTTTTTTATAATTATTTATGTATTTTGAACATTTTAAACAACATTTAAAAAATAATTTTCAACACCGTCTTGGTAGCATTTTAAAACCCTTTAGGACCCATGCTTCAGGCTTAAATGCACAGAAAGCAGAAAGGAGAATGCTTTGGAGGATGCTCTGTTCACAAGCCAACGTCTGAAGCGCTAAAGAATTTCATCGCGAGTCGGTATTCAGTTCCTAAACCCAGCCATTACCATTGCACAAGCCAGTGCGCTCTTAGCGCCGGTCCCAAGCCTGGATAATTGGGGAGCATTGCGTTAGGAAGGGCATCCAGCGTAAAACGTGCTAAATCAAATATGCGGATCAGGAATCAGGAGAGATTATTATTGGGAGTGACGAGGATGGACAGCATTAGAAATGAGTTTATTAGAGGGACAGCACATGTAGGACGTTTTGGGGACAAAGTGAGAGAGGCCCGACTGAGATTTTGGACATGTGCAGAGAAGGAACATGAGGTATATCAGTAGGAGAATGCTGAGGATGGAGCCACCAAGAAGAAGGAAAAGAGGAAGGCCAAGTAGGAGGTTTATGGATGTGGTGAGGGAAGATATGCATTCAGCTGGTTTGAAAGAAGCAGATGCACAGGATAGGGCCGTATGGGGACAGATGATGCGCTGTGGCGACCCCTAAAAGGAGCAGCCGAAAAAAGTTGTTATATGGCCAATACCCTACCAGTTTATTTCTTGAAGAAATAATTTTCCCATTAGGACACACACACACACACACACACACACACACACACACACACACACACACACACACACACACACACACACACTTTCCAGAAACGATCCCTCATGAACATTGGGTCAAGTTTGTATCAATGGAACTACTGCTGCTTCAGAAGGAACATGACCAGAGGGTTCCATAGAAAGAGAACATGAAAAGAAGGTACCAGGGTGAGGGAACATGACCAGAGGGTACCATGGAGAGCTGTCTGTAGGAAAACAGAATTTTTAGCAATTACATCTGAATCACTTTGTGGGATTGTTGGAAGATCTCGACACACGTTCCCACAAACAGAAAACTTAGGAACCCATTGAAGTCTGGAAGTCCTTTAGTGTTCACAAAACCACAGTGACCGATGGCTCAGCGTAAACACACTTGTGCGTCTTAAGGGTGCTTGAATGCGGGAATCTTCGTCCACACTGCGAGCAGCGAAATGGCTTCTCACCCGTGTAAATGCGTAGGTGGATCTTCAGGTGGCTTTTGCGCCTAAAACTCTTCTTGCATTGTGAACAGTGATAGGGCTTCGCTCCGGTATGGATGCGCTGGTGCGTCTGGAGGTTGCTCCGTCGCCGGAAACTCTTCCCACACTGCGAGCAAGGGTACGGCTTCTCTCCTGTGTGAACGAGCTGGTGGATCCGTAGGGTCGTCTGATAAGCTAAACGCTTGCCACACTCTGAGCAGTCGTATGGTTTCTTGCTTACAGGAACGTGCTGGGATTCTTTATCGCTCTGATCAGGAAAACTTTCCCCACACAATGACACATTATTCCGGTCTTCTGTCGTAATGCACTGGTGTGTTTGGTTACCGCTAGAATGAGTCAAATTCTTGCTGCGATCGACGTCTTCCTGTTCTTGTCCGGGGGCAATGGGGAGAATTCCAGAAAGGGTTTGGGGGCTACTCCTGGTAGGCATCATATACTCAATACAGTGGCTTCTTCTGATGTGTTTCTGGAGATAAATTTGAGAAGTGTACGAAAGATGACACCATGAACAGGAGAAGACTTGCTCCAGGCCATCTTTCATTTCTGGAACATCAAAGAAAAAGTATTAGACACTTGTTCCTTTAGGAACCGGCATGAACAATTACAAATGGAAGACTGAGGCAGTCATAATGGGACATGAACATCCACATAGGTGTTTTTGTAAAACAATTTTAAATGGCTGAATAAATGGGAGGGTTATAATAGCCACTGGTTGCCATTTCAGCAGTAATGATAAAATCCCAAAATTTGTATATAACCGTTTACGGAGGTCTTCATATTTCAGAGGTAGTTGAATTCAAGGCTGTGATCTCTCGGGTACTCCTCTCCGTACCACACCAAAAGCTCCTGTCCTGGTTTGATGGATTGGCAGCAACGGTAGTAAATCCCTCCACGATACTGGATCACCACTAGGTTGACCTAGTCACTAATAGAGCCTAGAGGCTCTTGGGAATTATTTCTCTCTGCACATGCGTTTACCTGCTGCCTAGTCAAACAATTTAAGCATATGATTTGTATGCTAGTACACAAAGGCTAGGATACATGGCTTAAATTTCTTATCTGCTGTCATGAGATCCGTAAGACAAAGGAGACACTAAGTTGTGTTCTGCATATGAACTCTATTGTGTTTGGATTTTTAAAAAATTTTCTTAGCACATTTCAGCTCTTCTTGCGGCTGCTCCCATTAGGGGTCGCCACTGCGGATCATCCGTCTCCATACTAGTCTGTCCTCTACATCTGCCTCTTTCTCTTTTCCTCCTCCTGGTGGCTCCATCCTCAGCATTCTTCTACCGATATGCGCCATGTTCCTCCTCTGCACATGTCCAAACCATCTCAATCTCACCTCCCTCACCATGTCTCCAAAACATCCTACATGCGCTGTCCCTCTAATAAACTTGTTTCTAATCTTGTCCATCGTCATCACTTTCAATGAAAACCTCTACATCTTCAGCTCTGCTCCCTCCAGCTCCACCTCTTGTCTTTTACTCAATGCTACTGTCTCTAATCCATACAACATCTCAGGTCTCACCACAGTCCTATAAACTTTCCCTTTCACTCTCACAGATACTCTTCTATCACAAATCACTCTTGCTATCACTCTTCTCCACCCACTCCACCCTGCCTGCACTCTTTTCTTCACTTCTCTAACACACTCATTACTTTGCACTGTTGACTCCAGATACCGGAACTCCTCCACCTTCTCCCTGCAACCGCACCCCTCCACTGCCCTCTCTCTCATTTACACACATGTACTCTGTCTTACTCCTACTGACCTTCATTCTCTCATTTCAGCTCATTTTCTAGTAAATATGTATAATTATCAAAAATATAAATGCCTTACAGAGATATTCGTCATCATTCTCAGGATCGTCTTTGATATGTTGCTGGTCCACTGGGATGTTGTGACCCAAAGCTGATGTTCCTTGACCTAAAATCCCAAAGTTAAAATCATCCCCAATTCAAAAAGAAAGGCAGTAAAATGTACTGCAATGAGTCAATAATGAAGTTAGACTTCATCGTTTCATTCATCACATCTCCTGTGTTCTGTGGCCTTACCAAAGTAACCTTCATCTTCGGATTCTTCCACTTTTACAATCCGCAGTAATGCCTCGTTCTGATCTTCCGCAGCGTCCTCCAGAGGGTCCGATGTCCCTACGTTCGAATCTGTACAAGTTTCCGTCTGCACGTTTTTGCAAAGCTATTGGCCAAAAGAACAATTTATTCTTTAGTAGAAAATAAACTTTTTGTATTCCCATTTTATAAACGTTCAGCAGCTCATTATCGAGAGACTCCTTTATAAATTCCTTTGTTCAGTCTAATCAGCTCTTTTAAAACCAGCTACACACCACAAGCATTAAACAAACTGCATCTGAAGAAAGAGATTTTGATGGGTTTAATAGAGACCAGGGGTGGAACGGTACACACAATTCACGGTTTGATACGCAACTCCATTTTTAAGTCATGGTTCGGTCCAATTTCGGTATATTTTTGTCATTATTAACATTTGTGAACAACATTTTGAAAACAATTTAAAATAAAATGGCTGCTTGGTAAAAAAATATATTTGTGTGTGTGTGTGTATATATATATATATATATATATATATATATATATATATATATATATATATATATATATATATATATATATATATATATATGTATGTGAAATAAGATAAATCAAATTAAACCGAAACACATTATACTGATTCAATGATTTAATAAACTGATCAAATAAAATTAAATTAAAATCATTTACTTTTGGTAGACTCCAATTGAGTAATACAGATTTGTGTTTTACATAATTGAACAATATTTAATTTTCTATTTAATCTAAATATCTTGGGTTTCTGAAATGCCTACATTGTGTTGTTTACCCATTACATTTATTTATTCATAAATGAATTAATTCCTTCTATCCTTCATTCATTTATTCCCTCGATATGCAAATTTCTCCTTTGCATAAAACGTTAAAGAATCCACATGGATTGTCGTAAAAACATTGGCGATGACTGGAAGCAATTCCTTTTCCACCACTTAATATGTTGATACTTGGATTTGAACAATGTACTAAAACAAAGATTGCATTCGGTTGCATTCGAAACGTTACACCCCTAATTGACACTCCTACTGGAGGTGTGTGAAATTGCAAATGAGTGATTGAGGTGGAATATAACTTTCAAAATCCAATTAAAAAAACCTGCGTTAACACTTTGTGGCGAGTTCGAGTCTGAAGTTTCTTCATCATTTCTTTATCTCTAAATGTTCTTCTGTTGAACTGATGCTGAACTGTATGTGACATGGACATTTTTAATGAGGAACACTTACCTGTGAGCGACCATGACAGTCTGGTCTGCTGCCTTCTGCTTGGGCAGTGCCATTTCTTCTCCAAACAGTGTGTGTAGAATGACTGTCAAAAAGTTCAATTTTGCTTTCATCTGACCATACTATAGTCTCCCAATGATCCACAGGCTTCTCCAAATGCTCTTTCGCAAACTGTAACCGAGTCTCAACATGCTTTTTGGTCCGCAATGGAGTCTTGCGTGGTGAGTGTGCATGGATGCCATGACGGCTCAGTGCATTGCTTATAGTTTTCTTTGAAACAACAGTACCTGCTGATGCAAGGTCTTCCTGAAGTTCTGCCCGAGTGGTTTTTGGCTCTTGGCGAACTCTCCTGATTATTCTTTGGACTCCTTGGACAGGGATCTTACGTGGAGCACCCGATCGTGGCCGGTTAATGGTGAACTGATGCTCTTTCCATTTCCGGATAATGGCCCCCACAGTGCTCACAGGAACATTCAGCATTCTGGAAATGCGCCTATAACCGTTCCCGTTATGCATTTCAATGATACGATTACGAAGATCTTGAGAGAGTTCTTTGCTTTTACCCATCATAAAGTCTTTCCTGTGTGCCTCCTGGGTAATGAGAAGCCTTTATAGGCCACCAATTAGGACTAAAGCAGCTGATATCAATTAGTACTGATAGGGAGCAGGGTTTCTCTCTCAATAATGACAGATTTCAGGTGATCTCCTGGCTTTCTATGCCATTTTGCACCTTGTTATCTTCATGTGTTCAATAATTATTCCCTGTGTCATTTCACTTTATTTATTATGACAACTTGTAGACTTAAATGTTCTGATTGTCTTATTTCAATATTTGGCTTGATGGATACATCTGGAGGAAATTGTCAATAGCCCACTTAGAAATCCCCTTACTGATGAAAATGCTGACAAATACTTATTTTCCCCGCTGTACCTGTAAAAAAAAAAAAAAAAAAAAAAAAAAAAAGAAAAACGAAAGTTTGCAACTCAGATTGTTGTGCTTTTCAAACTCAAGAACGTTGAAATCGTTTTGTATAAAGTTACAGAAAATCATTTCATTATTATACACAGTATAGACGTGTCGAAATGAGGTGATCTATAATCACTATCAGGCGTCACATGGTCAGGATGTGCTCCTTGTAATATCAGGTTCTTGTCAAGGTTTCCTCATCAGAAAGCTGTTTCCCTTTTCTCTTTCTCTCAATCTGTCTCTCTTTCTCTATCTATCAAGTTAAGCATGCTTGTGAGGTAGCGGATCCTTTCTTTTTCCCAGATCTACCTGATTGGGTTGACGATGAACACTGTTTCCTTTTGACTGTGGTTCCTCTCAAGGTTTCTTCCATAAGGTTTCAGGGAGTTTTTCCTTGCCACTGTCTCACTCATTAGAAATACAGTTATAGGCACTAAACTTATACAAATTCATACTTTATCATCTCTCTCTTATATCATCACAGGCAATATACAGGTCATTGCATAAAACAGAACACACAACAGAGAAACAGCATATGCATGTAAAATTCATTTAAATCTCAATAAAACATTTCATTAAAAGGCCTGTATAAAAAGATACGTCTTAAGATGCTTTTTAAAAGTCAACAAGAACTCGCTATTGCGAACATCAAGGGGAAGAGAGTTTCATAGGCGGGGGGAAGCATAACTAAAAGATCTGGCACCCATGGTAGTCAGTCAAATCTGAGGTGCCACAAAATAAATTAAAGATGAAGATCTAAGTGCACGTAAAGGAGTGTAAACATGAAGTTGAGTAAGGTATTGTGGTGCAAGATTATGAAGTGCCTTATAAGTGCAAGATTTTAATCCATCCATCGTCTGTCTGTCGCGCGCGCCCTATTTTCAACTTTCACCTACTTTACTTGCGGTAGGAGCTTTAAACCGTGGCCACGCCCACTAGCGCGCTTCAAACATCAAAGGAAAAATACGTTAAAACTTAAGCAACATTTTTTTTTACTAAGCCTTTGATGTTTAATGGACAGAAGCGATTCTCTGTCCCGAGAGAAATGAATCTACTTGTTTGAATGCGGCTGTGTTTCTATATGAATGACATCATTGTTATTCTTGTTAAACAGACGAACCGACCCGCGCTGCATATTCATTATTGTGATAGAACTTAAATATCCATACAGTTCAGTCCATACGCCATTTTGCCCACTTTCTCCACTGGGATGTAGATGGAGCTCGTCTGCTTTTCCTGAACTCACCTTTCTCTAAAGCAGGACCAGACCAGTTCCTAAAACACAGCTGGAACAAGGAATCGATACTCCTGGATTAAATTAACTGGATTAAATTAAAACCAGATTATAAATATCCCTTGAGGAGCTCAGGGATTTCTTCTTCTTCTTGTGGTGTTTTATAGCAGGTTTGGCAGACCACCGAAAAGGTGCATTACCGCCACCTACTGATCTGGAGTGTGGAGCGAACACAGAGTGGTGGGTGGGGGGAACACACTTGCAGGACACTTATCAAGAATGTGTCTCACTGTTTCCAATTCCCCTCACTTTTTACATTCACTCGATTCATGCTTACCTATTCTAAAGAGACTATGGTTTAATGCAGCATGTCTAATTCTCAATCTTGTGATGATGACATCCTTCTTCCTATTTCCCAATCTTTTTCATCTCATTTCCAACATTTTCCTGTATCTGGAGTCTCCTGTATCATGTCTTCCTTTACTCCCACTATTCCATACTTCCTGCCATCTTTTACATACTTCAGATGAAATCACTGCCTTGAATTCAGCTCTATCTGTGAATGATTCAGTGCTTTCTTTGCTAGCAAGTCCACCGTTTAATTTCCATCCACACCAACATGAGCAAGTACCCAAAGAAAATTTACCTCCACCCTCAGCTGCCTAATTCTAAACAGACTTGGTAAGATTTCTAATATTAAGTCTTGCCTTGATTCGGATTTTCCACTTTTTAGGCTAGTGAGGGCTGCCATTGAATCACTACAAATCACCGTTCTTTCTGGTTGGACTTCTTCGATCCACTGTAGGGCTAGAATGATTGCTAAAAGTTCGGTAGCAAAAACTGACCCTTGATCTGAAAGTCTTTTTGCGATCTTTGTCTCACAAGCAGGGATATATGAAGATAAACATGCTTAAGTTCCAGTGACCACTGTTCCTGCCCCTCTCCCCTCCGTGGATCTTCCCACTTTGTCCAGGTCTGCCTCTGGATAGTGTTCTCTTCGACTGGAGGAAACTCTGTGCAGCTTGGGACAGTTCCTCATCAACGCCTTGAGTGGATTTCATGAAATTCCAGAGTAGGAACGGGAGCTTTGAGGATGGATTTGGACTGTAGTTAATGTCAACAGTCTCCTACACTGACTCAGGACTACTTTTCACTTCTGATCATCATCACTGCACCTAAACATCGTTTATCTGCTATAAATGGACATTTGGTGCAACCCAGATGAGGATGGGTTTCCTCTTGAGTCCGGTTCCTCTCAAGGTTTTTTCTTTATGCCGTCCCGAAGTTTTTCCTTCACCACAGTCGCCACCGGCTCGCTCATCAGGGACAAACTTACTATCTTCATTTTTAATCACCACATTATCTGTGTAAAGCTGCTCTGAGACAATTTTCATTGTTAAAAGCGATATACAAATAAAAATGAATTGAATTGAATATATACTGATGCTGCAGTCCTTTCAGATTCTAGATTTTTAGAACCGTCAGTAAATACCTGTAGTGCATCATAATATACTTTCTTTCGGCTTCTCCCGTTAGGGGTCGCCACAGCGGATCCTCCGCACGTTTGATTTGGCACGTTTTATGCTGGATGCCCTTCCTAACGCAACCCTCCCCAATTTATCCAGGCTTGGGACCGGCACTGAGAGTGGCTGGGGATGGTTCCCTGACCGGGGATCGAACCCGGGTCGCAGCGGTGAGAGCGCTGCATCTTAACCTCTAGACCACCAGGGGACCTCCCTGTAGTGCATCATAATACTCTCGTTTAATGTACTGCCGAACTATTAATTCAATTCGCAAATTCATCCCCGGATAACTCAATATTTTCTTAATTTGTAAATCTATTACAGGGCTATGAAACAACCAAGGTGAAGGAGCAATTTCATGATTTTTCAGCTCCAACTTGTTCACCTCCTTCCTTACAACCCAACCAAAGCTTGTTATTTCCCTGTACTCATATTTCCAACATTCTTTCAAAATCAATCTAACTGGATGATTTTCCAGATGGCCCTTTACACCATGCCAGTACCTTAGTCTGAGCTGAAGCCTGCACAGTTCAAAGGGCAATTCTCCTATTTCCACCTGTAGTGAGGATGATCGAAACGCACCACAATTCGCAGAGCTTGATTTTGTATTACCTCAATCTTTTTAAGTAATGTTTTTGCTCGCAGAACCGTATATTAGACAGCCATAATCAATGTGTGACCTAATCACAGCACAGTAAATTTTTTTCAAAGACTGACACGTTGCCCCCCCCCCCCATTCTACTCCTGACAAGCATCTCAATACATTCGTTCCTTTTTTTTTTTATCAGTTTATCATTTTTCTATCAGTTTCTGAATGTGTTCCAAAAGTGAATTTAGAATTCATCCACATTCCCAAAAACCTAACTACCTTTACTTGTTCCAACTTATGCCCGTACATTTCAATATTCAAGCTTGGAATGTTCTTCTTTTTTCGGAAAGCTCATCACTTGCCACAGAAAATCTCTCAGGGATTTCTATTACACATTAGTAGATGGATCTGAAGCTCCTGTTGGAAAATTGCAGCGCCTCGGCTTGTTCTTCGTCTGTGATGGCGGTGTGCGTATTCCAGCGCTACCTGCAGGACTGGAGGGTGGTTTTGATGGGACCTCATATAGTTAAGACTACAACAGAGATATTTCTCCCATCTCCTACAAAGCTCCATAGTAACAGAACATTCCAGATAGTGTTCTGAAGCAGATCTGTAGGGATCATAGATGTTTCACCATCATTTTGAGGAAATGTGGTGATATATTTGGATGCTGTCGTCCTGCCACTCTCTTGTTGATGGTGGTCTATTATCCCAGAGATCCCTCATGTGTGTTGCCAGAAGGCCTACAGATGTCACCATTCCCTTTCCATTTTTGAGGAACATGAACTTGTCCATCAGCTTGTTCACTGTCTGTATAGTCTTCACTTTCATTTAAATGAAGACTCCATTGTGTGAACTTTTGTGTTACCCATTTCTATTGTGTTTATATTCTTTCTGTTGATTACCATGTGCATTTGCATATTTGAATATATATGTATTTCAACTCATAGCGTTTGAGTTTAAGGAAGGTTACACCAAGTCCACACTAATACGTGTTCATTCGGAAATCGTGTATTTTTCGACCTTCTGTCCACACCGTGGCGCCGTTTTCAGTCAAAGGAAACGTAGCTTTCCAAAGTGGATCAATTTGTAAATTCGCATCGCAGTGAAAACTGAGGCTTTCGAAGAAAAAAAACGACAACGGATTTTTAAGCTACGTCTTCGCTAATCCTGGTAAATGTGAAAAAGTAGTTTTCATGGATAAAAAAACGCTCTTTCCACTTCCGTTTTCGAATATTTCCCAAAAGTTGCTCAGCCGCACCAAAAGGTCTGAAAATGTTTTCTTGAAACGTGGCGAAAATACAGGGACGTGAGGGTTTTTAGACAAAAAAAAAAACGCATTTTCAAATAATATCCGGAATATCGCAGTAGCCAAAAACAGGGATGAGGGTGTACTACTTTTTATTCCATGATTTTCTTTTTTTTTTTTTTTTTGGGAACTTCATGCTGAAGTCAAGACAAGTCTGCTTTTCAGGAGGCTTTCAGTAACCATGTACGATACATAGTGGAAAGATTTAAAGCAGGGGTCACCAGCATGGTTCCCGTGGGCACCAGGTCGCCCGCAAGGACCACATGAGTCGCCTGGTGGGCCTTTTCTAAAAAATAGCTCACCATAGTCCCACTTATCAGTGAGCTGCATCTAATTTCTTTTGTTGGTATTCTTTTTTAAATCACACTGGCATTGGTGTGAATTTAAAAATGACAGTATTAAAATATAGATGACTAGATATAAATAAATATCATTAATTATTAATAATTAACATATAATTAAAGGTAAATTGAGCAAATTTGTTATTTCAGAACTTGTGTGTTATTTGGATTGTGTGTATTAATCTGGTAGCCCTTCACATTAATCGGTACCCAAGAAGTAGCTTTGGGTTTCAAAAGGTTGGTGACCCCTGGATTAAAGCGATCCATGAAACACAACACTGGAACAGTCCAAATATTCTATGAAGACATTACAATGTTAATTCGCTCATTTTTCTGTAGCGTTTAACTGATCATCTCATTCATTTGGAGCAACAGAAATTTTTGTCGAAATTGGATTATTTTATGTTTTCTAGTTGATTTATTTGTCCTTGAATGTAAATTGTCTCAGGTTTCCCTCACAACACCCTGCCATCTTACATTGCAGCCTACAGATGTCACCAGTCTCTTTCCATTTTTGAGGAACATGAACTTGTCCATCAGTTTGTTCACTCTCTGTATAGTCTTCATTTTCATTTAAATAAAGACTCCATTGTGTGAACCTTTTGTGTTACCCGTTTCTATATTTATATTGCTTTTATATTCTTTCTGTTGATTACTATGTGCATTTGCATATTTAAATATATCTGCATTATATGTATATATTTTAATATATGTTTAATCTTAGTGTATAAGTTTGTGTAACATTTGTAGATTTGGAATTGAATTGTGTTAGTGCAGGTTGTGTAATAATTTAGATTCTGTACTTTTTGTCGATTAGGTTTTTTCATTTAGACTTTGGATCTTGCATGTGGTTTAAATTGTGTTGTTAATTGTGTGTGTGTGTAATGTTTGATTTCACTGCTTTCTGCGTGATAGAAAGTTTGGTTTGTTTTGTGCTGCGTCGTGTTTCTTCACGTGAAACTAAATTGTAAATTGGGATTAGTATCTGGGCGGTAAAGTCATTGTTGCTTTGTGGGTTTTTATGCTGAGTTTGTGAGTGTACATTGTCCGTTTGTACATTTCATTCTTGTGTTTTTACCAGAATGGACCATGAAGCATTGCACACTCAGCCATCGCCACATTGCTGATCAACTACTGAACTGTGAGAACACAAAAGCAGGATTTAACCCACAATGCAACAGGTCGTAGTGTGTGTGTGTGTGTGTGTGTGTGTGTGTGTGTGTGTGTGTGTGTGTGGTACTACGTAAATCACACACACACACACACACACACACACACACACGTTTATTTACCTAAACATTAACAGTTTGAGGAGGATACTATATGAAACACACACACACACACACACACACACACACACACACACACACACGCACAGAGAAGCAGAAATGGATGAGTAAGTGAATGCTGATAGACTGGAAAATGCTACAGCACAAAAAAAAAAAAATCCTGACCTGTTAATCAATCAGACTGCTAACAAGAGAGAGAGTGTGTGTGTGTGTGTGTGTGTGTGTGTGTGTGTGTGTGTGTGTGTGTGTGTGTGTGTGCAGAAGGATTTTTTGCGTGTGTGTGTGTGTGTTGTTGAGCATCCTGGGCATTACCTTTATAAAAAGATCTAATTTTTCCAAACATTTACCAAAAGTTAAACCTCAGCACGGCGCTCAAATGAATATCTCTGACTAGAAACCAAAAGTCCTAAAAGGACACTGGGAAACGCTGACCTCAGCAGAAATTGTTGCTTGTCTTTCTGCATCAGTGGAACCCTGGATTTGATCATTTATACGTTTAAACTTGTTAATAAAGGAAAGCTATAACTAATCCAATGAATAATCCAATTTAATACATTTTGAAACATAACTGCGTTTGTTATTGAAGTAAAAAGCTGGGTTGCCAGATCAACACTGGAAAACCCCTACAAAACCTTAATCTCTCCAAACTACTATACGGTGCTAAGCATTACTGCAAAATATACATTTTAAAAGTTGAAAGATCTTGCGCTAGAAAGTGCTTCTCTACACAATAAAATTATAATATATAAAAAGCAACGGTAAAATATATAAAAATAAGAATGTGTACATAAATTTTTTTTCAAATAATAAAGAAAACGGAATTTATGTAAGATCATTAATTAGGACATTCATGCCAAAGGAAAAGTTTATAAATCTAAATAATTTTCATAATATTAATTTATATAAACGAGTGCTCTGACTAACTGATCTACGATGAAACTTTAACTTTTAAGTTGAAAGATTATTGTTTTATTATATTATCACATATCTATATACCTTCTTTATGGCTCATAGTGTATGGACACCTGACTATAAGATTAGTATGTTCTTCTTTTTAAACATCCCATTCCACATTTAGTCCCCATTTGCTGTTTCAGTGACCTCCACTCATCTGAGAAGATGTTCCACTTGATTTTGTTAGTAAAGTCGGAAACATCAGAATGATAAAAAAAAAAAAAATAAAAAAAAAAATCGTGATTTCTAATCAGGGCCATGCTGTTGGCACCAGATGGGCTGGTTTGAGCATTTTAGAAACTGCTGATCTCATGGGATTTTCACACCTCTTGAAGTCCACACAGAATGGTATGAAAAAGTGTGGGTGGAAACACAAAAGAAAATAACAAACTGCCAGGACCTTGAATAATCAAGTGTGGTGAGCGGAAAAGCATTTCGGCATGTCCAAAACACTGCACCTTGAGGTGTCCGGCTACAACAGTAGATCACATCAGGTTCCACATCTGTCAGACAAGAACAGGAATCATGAGCACAGACTAAATTAGACCGCCAACCTGGCCATATTGCAGTCTATTTTTCAGCTGTGTTTGAGTGACGGGCAGATCTAGAAAATTATTTATGTGGAGGCATGAGATTTATAACGGGTGGCAACACTGAAGCCATCATCCTTGCATAGTTCTTGTGGATTCAAGGTATAAAACACATATTCAGTGTATACCCTGGGGTGCACAATTTTATATTGGTTTCTTCTTCTTCTTCCGGTTGCTCCCATTAGGGGGCGCCACAGCAGATCATCTGTCTCCATACCCCTCTGTCCACTATGTCTGTATCTTGCAAACCAGCTACCTGCATGTCTTCCCTCACCCCATTCATAAACCTCCTCCTTGGCCTTCCTCTTTTCGTCCTTCCTGGTGGCTCCATCCTCAGCATTCTCCTACTGATATACCCCATGTCCCTCCTCTGCACATTTCCAAACCATCTCAATCGGGCCTCTTTCACTTTGTCCCCAAAATGTCCTACATGCACATGCGAACTTGTTTCTAATCTTGTTCATCATCGTCAACAAAAATCTCAACATCTTCAGCTCTGCTACCTCCAGCTCCACCTCCTGTCTTTTACTCAATTTCACTGTCTCTAAACCTACAACATCTCGGGTCTCACCACAGTCCTATAAACTTTCCTTTTCACTTTTACAGATACTCTATCACAAATCACCCCTGCTATCACTCTTCTCCACCCACTCCACCCTGCCTGCACTCTTTTCTTCACTTCTTTAACACACCCTCCATTATTGTTGCACTGTTGACCCCAGGTACCTGAACTTCTCCACCTCTTCTCCCTGCAACCACACCACTCCACTGCCCTCCCTCTCATTCACACACATGTACTCTGTCTTACTCCTACTGACTTTCATTCCTCTTTTACTCCAGCATGTACCTCCACCTCTCCAGGCTCTTCTCCACCTGCTCCCTACTCTCAACACAAATCACAATATCATCGGCAAACATCATAGTCCATGGAGACTCATGTCTGACCTCGCCCTTTAACCTGTCCATCACCACTGCAAACAGGAAAGGGCTCAGAGCCGATCCTCGATGCAGTTCCACCTCCACCTTAAACCAGCCTGACGTTCCTACTGCACATTTGACTGCTGTCACACTGTCCTCATACATGTCCTGCACCACCCTCAAATACTTCTCTGACACACCTGACTTCCTCATACAATACCACAACTCCTCTCTCCACCCTGTCGTATGCTTTCTCTAAATCCACAAACACACAATGCAACTTCTCCTGACCTTCTCTATCCTTGTTAATCAACATTCTTAAAGCAAATAATGCGTCTGTGGTGCTCTTCCTTGGCATGAAATCATACTGTTGCTCACAGATGGTCACCTCTTCTCTCAGCCTGGCTTCCACTACTCTTTCCCATAACTTCATGGTGTAATTGATCAACTTAATTCCCCTGTATTACTGCGGGTCTGCACATCTCCCTTATTCCTAAAAACTGGTACCAGCACACTCCTTATCCATTCTTTAGGCATCTCACCTTTCAGAATGGTAAAGCTGGTAAAAACTCCACTGCCATCTCTCCTAAACATCTCCATGCTTTTACCGGTATTTCATCTGGTCCAACCAAATTTCCACTCTTCATCCTCTTAATCGCTGCTGTCACTTCCTCCTTACTAATCCTATTCACTTCCTTCTTCACCATCTCCACCTTATCCAACCTTCTCCCTCTCTCCTTGTCCTTATTAATGAGCTGCTCAAAATACTCCCTCCATCTTCATAACACACTCTCCTCACTAGTCAACATTTTTCTATCTGTATCCTATTGCTCTAACTTGCAGCACACACTGTCCCCTGCCAACGCCTTACAGTCTCCAATCTCCTTCAGGTTGCATCTTCTGCATAGAACCTAGTCCACCTGTGTGCACCCTCCTCCACTCTTATACGTCACCCTATGCTCCTTCTCCTTTTTAAAATAAGTGTTTACCATTTATTCATATGTTCACCTTCTACCACCTCATCTAACTCACTCCAGAATTTTTCTTTCTCCTCCATCTCACATCCCACTTGTGGAGCATAAGCACTGATGACATTTATCATCACGCATTCAACTTCCAGCTTCACGTTCATCGCCCTATCAGAAACTCGCTTCACCTCCACTACACTCTTACTGTACTCTTCGTTCACAATCACCCCTACACCATTTCTCTTTCCATCCACACCATGATAGAACATTTTAAACCCACCTCCAATGTTCCTGCTCTTACTCCCTTTCCACTTGGTCTCCTGAACACACATCTCTACCTTTCTCCTCTCCATCATATCAGCTACCTCTCTCACTTTACCAGTCATAGTACCAACATTTAAAGTACCAACCAGAACCTCTACTTCTCCTCCACTTCTCCTTTCCCTGCTGTCTCTGTAGACGTCTTCCTCCTCTCCTTCTCCTCCTTTGGCCAACAGTAGCCCAATTTCCACTGGTACACTTCTGGCTAATAATACCCATTATTATGAAATTACGGAGTAAAGTTAGGAGCTTTGAAGATGGATTCGGACTCTTTTTAATCTCTAATGTCTGCTACACTGACTCAGTACTACAGTTTGCATTTGATCACCATCACCGCACACTTTAACAACATTTAGCTGCAATGAATGGACATTCGGTGTCACCCAGGTGAGGAGGGGTTCCCTCTTGAGTCTGGTTCCTCTAAAGGTTTCTACCTTATGCCGTCTTGTTTTTTTTTTTCCTTGCCACAGTCGTCACCAGCTCACTCATTAGTGTCAAACTTACACATTACGCAAACTTAAAATATTATTAATTTTTTCTCACCACATTATCTGTGTAAAGCTGTTTTGAGACAATGTTCATTGTTAAAAGCGCAATACAAACAAAAGTTAATTGAATTTAATTGAACTGCATATAGCTGTATAAGTGATCCTGATCAATTGATGTTAAATATGTAAAAGCTAAGAGCTATTCCTTGCCCCTGGTGTGATCTCTTCTGCTTTAATATCTCCTGTGATCATTTGTCATGGCACTTTGAATATGATTTATTGCACTATATAGCACTTTTATATCTATACTTACAGAAAGGCGCATCTCTTTAATACCCATACAAGAGGTCAAACAAGCGGTAAATCAGGAGGGGTTGAGAACGGTGGGTCTGGCAACATGGCTTTGCTCCGGGGTATCTGGTTAGGAAAGGCGGAACGGGCTCCACCCCCCAGACATCATCACCATCACCAGCATCAGCATCAGCACCGCACAGAGCGAGCGAGAGAGACGGAAAGAGAGAGAGGGAAAAAGGGGGAGAGGGAAAAAGAGACAGAGAACTCCTGGGCTCTTAACCTGCTGCTGCTGGTGCTTCTCTCCATGCATGTGAGTACTCATTTCTACTCATCCCTGATAACTAATGCATGGTTCATTCATGGATTTGTGTATTTTCGGTCTCTTCGTTGTGGTCTTCTTGAAAATGACATGATATGTGTGTGTAATAAAGAGAGAGAGAGAGAGAGAGAGAGAGAGAGAGAGAGAGAGAGAGAGAGAGATGCTAACCTGAACCGAAACCCCAGTGTAAATGTGCACATGCTGAAGTGCGGCTTCATGTTACAGCGTTGAAGCTGCGCTGCATGGGTTTAGAGGGTTTAAGGTGAAAAAGCTTTCCTCTAATCCTGTTATAAAGCAGCTCGGTCACACACAAATCCAGCTCTGTTTACTCTCCAAGGAGATGGTGGACATTAAAGAAAACCAAAATCCTGCTCATTCATGGTGCTGAAAATTTCAGTTCGAATTTTATATATATATATATATATATATATATATATATATTATTATTGATGTTATAACTCGTGAGCTGCTGGCAAAATAAAGTACAGCAGGAACAAGACTTTTGAAAAACAGTAAAGGGAGTCAATTCTGTTTTTTTTTTCTGTATTATTCAAACACTTTTTTTTATTCAAATCAATTTAAAATGTTGAAAATGTTGAAAAACGTACACAATTTCTTCACTCTTTTTTCTTTTTTGTTAAATATGACGCACTTAAAGATTACGATTGATTCGACCTTTATATATGGAGTCAGATATTCACGGATTTGCTCGAATAGCAATATAGATGTGCATAAGTTCTTCTTCTAATTAGATATTTTTTTATAATCAAACAATCAAAATCATTTTTAATGGCAAGTATCATCAGTTGCTAAAAATATATGAAAAACTATTAAAACAAAAACCCTAAAAAAAATTATAAAATAATAAATAAATATAAAGACATTACTATAGAGTTTGTGGAAATACTTTAATTTAGATAATATATATTGGGAAATTGGGAGCTCAGTTGTTAAAGCTCTGAGTTACTAATCAGAAGGTTGATGGTTCAAGCCCTGAAATTGCCAAGCTGCCGCTGTTGGGCCCTTGTGTGAGGCCCTTAACTCTGCTTTAAGGAAGGTGTATCCTGGTTGACCCCAGCTTCCTAACATCACAGGGATATGTGAAAAATAATTCCATTGTGTTGTAATATACATGTGATGAGTATAAAACCCATTTATATAATATCTCTTCAGCATATTGCTAGCATAGAAACATGAGCTAGTGCATAACTATTTTTCCATTCTAATTATTCCTCTTATTCTTATTCTTCTTTTTGAAAACGTATCTAACAGCGTTTGTAGTCGTTCTAATGGACGATTTATTAAATTATTTATTTCGGAAAAGAGCTTTCCTAGCACGGGAATATGAAAGACCAAGAAATAGACCGTAGCTGCTGTTTGACTAGTACCTGTGTGGTTCAAGCTGACACAGGACAGGAACGTTGAGAAAAGCTGATGTGTGTGTGTGTGTGTGTGTGTGTGTGTGTGTGTGTGAGAGCCGATACATACATGCAGAACGTCTCAGGCTTTCTCGATTTTATATCGTTGCAGTTGGCATCCTTTCTGCTTCAGAGCCGCTTTCGGTAGCTGATGGGAATCAGCCGTTTCTACAGTAACAATAAGTGTTATTGCTGTGCTGCTCTTTTACCCCCAGACCTGCACATGTGTGTCAGCCCGTTAATGTTTTGGGTTTTGACCGATGCAGGGTCATATGTGGAGCGTGAGACAGTCACAATTGTTGCGGAGGGATGTACGTGAGGGAAATGGCTTCGTCTTTTTATCCCGAGGCTCTTTTGACATTGGTTTCATTGTGACCTTGAGCATACGTACACAGCTGAGCACAAGATCCAGGCAGCTCTGTGGGACTTTCCCATGGGTCTGTTCAGGCAGTCTCTCTCTCTCTCTCTCTCTCTCTCTCTCTCTCTCTCTCTCTCTGTCTGTCTGTCTATCTATATACACTATATGGACACAAGTTTATCACCTAACAATTTGGTGCTTTCTGAACATCCCATTCCAAATGTAGTTCCACATTTGCTATTATAATAAACTCTATTTTTCTGGGAAGATTTTTCGCTAGATTTTTTGGAGTGTGCTGGTGGAGATTTGTGGAGATTTGTAAAGATTCATTCAGCCAGTTAGTAAAGCCAGGTACTGAAAAGGGACTGGAATGCAGTCAGCGTTCACATTCACTTCTGTTTAATAAGCAATTGAAGCTGTATTGCAGGAGATCTTACACTTCAAACCATGGAAAACAGGTTGGAACAGGTTTGGGTCTCCTAGTTCAAGTATCTACAGAATCCACCGACATCTCACACAATTGTGTGCCTCAGAGTTTGTGCGAACAGTTTGGTGAAGAAACAAGTTTGGGAATAAAGAACCAAGAAATGTTTCCTTTTGCGGAAGAAGCAAGAGGTTTGGGGAGGTGGTAGCTTAGTGGTTAGGGCATTGGCCTTTGGATCTGACCACATAAAGTCTGGAATTCTGCATACTTTAAATGGTATCATTGGTCAAGCATGTCATGGTAACACTGGGTTACCAGGGTTCCTGGGTCGAGCCCGAGCTCACATTATTATTAAATGTCCTCATAGTGTCTGCACATGTTTCCTCTGGGCTCTCGCATTTTTCAAGCAGTAGGAGGATTAGCAAGTCTAGGTGAGAACGAGCATGGCATCCTGAGTGTATTCCCCTCATGCTTACATTTACAGCATTTGGCAAACACTATTATCCAGAGCACCTTACAACCGAGCACTTGAGGGTTAGGGGCATTGCTCAAGGGCCCAGCAATGGCAGCTTGGTGGATTTAAACTCACAACCTTCCAAATCCAAAATTCAATGCCATAACAATTAAGCTACCACCTCTCCGGTGCTTTGCTGCTCCTGGAAACCACATGTGGAAGGTGGTCTCTAACTGAGCACACATGATATGTACAGCAAATTTGTACAGCGGAAACAGCTGTACAAATTCAGCTCGCCTGAGTGGTGGTAACTTCCCTACTGGTAAAAAAAAGTGTTTTTGGTTTGTTCGTGTACCACACCAAGTCGATTCACTTGTAGGCTTTCAAGTAACCATTCTCCCTATTTTTGTTGCACTTTCCAGGCTACTATGAGGAAACCACTGGAGCGGTAAAGATCTTCCGGAGTTCCTGCACAGCAGCGGCATGTATCGTGTGTGCTAAGACGTACTAAGCCGAGTGTTGCATCATGGGTCAGCGATCACACCCCGTTGTCCGGAGGAAGCTCCGATCTGCACGGGTACTTGCACTCTTCCTTGGGATCTTGGCAATAAGCTCTGTTTCCTTCTCCGTCGTTGGTGCCTTTTTCTCCTCCCCATTCTCCTCCACCCAGTCCGAGACACCTCATGCCCCTGCTCCTCACAGGACTCTCCTTTCAGTTAGTGTTAGCAATGCCTCAGGGTACCAGGGCGATTACCCCGAGGACTTGTTCACGTTGGAACAGCGTCGTCAAGGTGCAGTCATCCTGCACATGTTGGGCATGCTGTACATGTTCATCGCGCTGGCCCTCGTGTGCGACGAGTTCTTTGTCCCTGCCCTCACGGTCATTACTGAGAAGCTGGCCATTTCGGACGACGTTGCCGGGGCGACTTTCATGGCAGCCGGAGGTTCCGCCCCTGAGCTCTTCACCTCAGTTATCGGCGTGTTTATCTCGCACAGCAACGTTGGCATCGGCACAATTGTCGGCTCGGCCGTGTTCAACATCCTGTTCGTGATCGGCATGTGCGCGGTGTTTTCGCGCGAGATCCTCAACCTGACCTGGTGGCCGCTCTTCCGTGACGTCTCCTTCTACATCCTTGACCTGATCATGCTCATCGTCTTTTTCCTTGACAACTACATCAGCTGCTGGGAGAGCATTACCCTGCTGCTGGCTTACGCTGCCTATGTGCTCTTCATGAAGTTCAACTCCCAGGTGGAGGGGTTTGTTAAGGGCTTGATGAACCGCAACCAGGTGGTGGAGGTGGCTGAGACGCAGCCTAAGGTGAGCTGCCTATTGTTTTTTCTAGTTCCTCAAGGTTCTCACTCCTCCTCTTTCTTCTTCTCTCCTCCTTATTTTAAAATCGCTCTTTCCTTCATCCCTCTTTCCCCCTCTCCTCCTTTGCCTGAAAACCATTTTTTTTATTGATCATTGGCTTCCTTTCCAACTTTGACTTTTGCTTTTTAAATCTCTCTTCTCTTCTCTTCTCTTCTCTTCTCTTCTCTTCTCTTCTCTTCTCTTCTCTTCTCTTCTCTTCTCTTCACTTCTCCACTTCCTTTGCATCCCTTTTTTTTCTCCAGTGCTTCTTCTCTTCTCTTCTCTCCTCTCCTCTCCTCTTCTCTTCTCTTCTCTTCTCTTCTCTTCTCTTCTCTTCTCTTCACTTCACTTCACTTCCTTTGCATCCCTTTTCTTTCCTCCAGTGCTTTTCTCTTCTCTTCTCTTCTCGTCTCTTCTCTTCTCTTCTCTTCTCTTCTCTTCTCTTCTCTTCTCTTCTCTTCTCTTCTCGTCTCTTCTCTTCTCTTTTCTTCTCGTCTCTTCTCTTCTTCTCTCATTTGTATCTAATTTCCTATCTCACACTTCTTTGCATCCCTTTTATTTCCTCTAGTGCTTCTTCTCTTCTCTTCTCTTCTCTCCCCTCCTCTCCCCTCCTCTCCTCTTCTCTTCTCTTCTCTTCTCTTCTCTTCTCTTCTCTTCTCTTCTCTTCTCTTCACTTCTCCACTTCCTTTGCATCCCTTTTTTTTCTCCAGTGCTTCTTCTCTTCTCTTCTCTTCTCTTCTCTTCTCTTCTCTTCTCTTCTCTTCTCTTCTTTTCTTCACTTCCTTTGCATCCCTTTTCTTTCCTCCAGTGCTCTTCTCTTCTCTTCTCGTCTCTTCTCTTCTTCTCTCATTTGTATCTAATTTCCTATCTCACACTTCTTTGCATCCCTTTTATTTCCTCCAGTGCTTTTTCTCTCCTCTTCACTTCACTTCTTTCTATTTTTATCCTTTAATTTCCTTTCTTTGTTTTCTCCTCTTTTCTACTTTCCTCTTCTCTCACTTTATTTTCCCCTCACTTTTCTCATCTCATCTCCTCTTCTCTCCTGATCTCTCTGTCTTCTCCTCTCTTCTTTGCTTTCATCTCTTAAGATAAATTACTTTACATCTCACATTCTTTTACCTTCACTTGTTTCTCTTCTTCCTTTACCACTGCTCCTTTTTTCTTTGAACATATATATGAACATATATTTTCATCCTTCTCTTATCCTCCAATGCTTGAACTACCTTTTTCTTCTTCCTCCTTTCTTCTTCTTCTTGTCCTGTCTTTCCTAATTTTTACCTCCTTCTGCTTTTTCTTTCATCTCTTTTTTCTCTTTCAACTCTCCTCTTCATTTCCCATCTTTGCTTCTCTTCCCTTTCCTCAAAATTCTCTATTTGTCCTTTCTATTCTCCATTTTAAATCACTTCATTCTTCTCCTTCTCTCTCTCTCAAGATTCTTTCCTTGTCTCCTGCTCCCCTCTCTGCGAACTACTCGACATCCCTCCTACTTTTTCTTCTCCAATCATCCCCTTTCTCCCTATTCATCCCTCTCTTTTCCTTCAATCCTCTAACTAACTTCTTTTCTGCTGTCTATCTTTCTCCTTACTCCACTCTTCCTTTTTCTTCTTCTGCCTGTCCTGTCCTCACCTCATGTCCTCTATCCTCTTGTCCTTGACTCACCCCTCCTTCCCTCCATCTTACCCTTATCTGCATATCTGTGTTTCAGGATTGATCACCTGGTACTGATAGAGAGAAAGAGAGAGACAGAAAAAGAAAAAGACAGGAAGACATAGACAGTTTGATAATGCACAAAAGGGTGACAAAGTGAAAATCCGTGGTAAAATTTCAGGAGTTCACCACCACAAATCGCACACCAAAGAGTCGACCCTCTAGGTTGCCTGGCAACAGGTAGCGGTACTGTTAGCAGGCGAGACGGCTTGCCTCTAACTCGAGCACACAAAAGCCTGCAATCATCGCCGATTATGTTCCTTATAGTGTAGAGCCGGATTAATACTCCGAACTCCGTCCGCTCAATCTCACAGACAGTAAACACATTCGAATAATATTTCGGCAGGACGGAGGTCTTCTTAGGCTCGTGTCTATCGAGGTCTAAGTTGAGCTCTGAACGTCATCCCAAAATCATTTTGTTCATTGGGAAAAAAAAAACAAACGAAAAAAACCCCAATGTTGATCTTGCACATTTATCTCACTTCCTATCTCACACTTTCTCTCCACTTCTTTTATTTCCTTCCCTCGTTCTTATTCTCTGGTCCTCTTTTTTCTCTTCTCTTACGTTCCCTTTCCCACTCTTTCCCAATCTCCTCTCCAATTCCCATTTTTGCTTTGTCCTCCTTTCCCTCAAAATGTACTCCTTCTTTTTGTCCTTTTTCTTAAAACAAATGACTCTTCATCCCTCCTTCTTTTGTCCTTTACTCATCTCTCTTCTTCCATTACCGCTCCTCCTTTTTCTTTGCCTGATCAATTAAATTTATATGTAATATGAGTAATGTATAAAGTGCATATTGAAGTCTATGCAAGTGGGCAAACTCTCAGGGAAATCTGTATATTTATATATTTAATCAAATACATTTTTATTTGTAGAGCACTTTTAACAATGGACAATGTTTACAAAGATAAAGCGGTTACAACGTGGCATAAAAGAATGAAATTTCTTTATAATTGTAAGTTGCTCTCTAACGAGCGAGAGGAACTTAAACCTCTTAAACCAGACTTAAACCAGAACCCATTCATTTCAGTTCCATTATTGCTGAGGTGTACTGTTCAATGACGGGCGCTGTTCATGCAACCTGTGGTCCTGAAACATTGTAGTAGACTGTTGATATTAGTTAAAGTCTAAATCCAGCTTTGAGTTGCTCAGGAACTTCATGGATCTTGTGTTATGTGTTATGTCATACCAGGGTTTAATTTCAAGTCCTCGTCTTCTCACAGAGTAGTCTCCGATTGAGGAGAACTCCATCCAGAGGTAGGGATGAATCACGCAGTTCCAAACAAAAGAACAGGACAGGAACATTAGTCACTGAGGAGCATGTTTAACTAAGCAAGAATGTGCTTAACACTTGTCACATGTACATTATGGAACAGTGAAATTCTTTCTTCACAGATGTTAGGAAGCTAGGGTCTGAGCGCAGGTTCAGCCATAATACAATGCCCCTGGACCTAAAGCCCCCCAAGAGTGGCAGCTTGGCGATACCAGGGGCTTGAACCCTCAACCTTTAGATCAGTAACCCACAGTCTTTCCCACTGAGCTACGACCTTCCCGTAGTTGTTTCATTTGCTCGGTCAGTACAGCGGAACTGCCTGAATCGTCCTTGTTAAGTAAGATGTGAAATTTGGCATGAATATCAGTGTGAGATGATTGAGAGCGAGAAACTAGCAGGATGTTGTGGGATTGTGTGAAAGTGAGAGAACATCATATCAGTGTGTCTGAATGTGTGTGTGTGTTATAGAGTGGCAGGTGAACATGGTAACGTGTCATCGATGTTTTGCGCTTCGGCAGCTGCAGGATGATGATCTATTCATCAGTCTGATCTGCTCTATGAGTTTGTCGCACTTTAGAGTGAAGCAAACGATCACTTCGCACTCATCGCTGCCATGTACTGAATTTTCCCGATGCATGATCTCGGAGTTTGGGTTAGCGAGTAAAGAGCACGTCCCCCGTCTTAGTGGAAACGTAGCCAATGAAGGGGCTCTCAGCGTACTTCGGCTAATGCGGGATCGTTCAAACTAGCTACACTGAACAGATTGTGTCCTACTTAGAGACATCATAGTGTCTTCCGTGTTGCCTTCGCTAGCGCGATGAAGTCCATATCCAAACATGTCTGTAATTTCGCATTTAGAATTTAGAACACCTTAAAAAAAAGTACGTTTTGAAAGGTTAGTGGTTCTTAGCTTCACAAAACACCTGCACTGGAAGATTCTACCTAAAACTTTGAAGTGTGACAGATAAGATTTGAGGTTTATTTATTCTGGATTTACAAACTTTTAGTAAGAACCTAAATAATGTTTAAAGATCCAGGAAAAGAACATAACATAGTTGTCCAGTTCCCAGTGTGTGCCTGAGATAAAAAATGTAGGTACTGTATGCTTGAACATATATTAGTCCTCTGTTATTTATTGATGTTGCCCAGAATGAAGATGGTTTGTGCTTCTTTTTAAGTATTCCATTCCACATTTATTTTCCATTTACTGTTATTATAAGCTCCACTCTTCTGGGAAGATCCTCCACTAGATTTTGTGGACATTTATGGAGATTCACTAATTAACTCAGGTATTTATGTAGGGGAGGTTCACACTCATCCCAAAGGTATTCAATTAGCTTTTAGAGCTCTATAGCAGTAGATCCATGTTTGGAGCACCGAACAATGTAAGGCAGATCTTCATGGAGTTGGAGGTTTGTCCACTTTGTGTCATGCTGCAACAGGTTTGGGTCTCCTCGTTCAAGTGAAGGGAAAAGGTCATGCTACGGCATCTAAAGGCTAATACAATTGGTTTTAATTTATTATTGTTGTAGCATTGAACAGATACATTTGTTGGTTTATTTTTCCTTTTTTTTTTTTTTTACCTTCCCTTCATCCCCACCACCCCCTCTTCCAACAAACACCCCTCCACTACCACCATCACCCCCTGGAGAGTTTAGACATGTTCATGAAGGGGCTTCCAAAGTTTGATGAAAATAGTGCTTAATTGGTGAAGAGCGTACCAAATTTTCTAGGCAAAGAGTTGGCAGGATATAGTATACACTTTGTGTTAACAGTTTGGAGAAGAACCACAAATACCTGGAAAAACCAATGTGCCAATACTTTTGATCCATATAGGTGCACATGAGGATGGGTTCTTGTTTAAACCTGCTTCCCCCCAATCTTTTTTTTTCTTCTCGAAGCATCTCAGAGAGATTTTTTTCTTTGAAGTTTTTGACTTTGGCTCAATCATTATGGGTTAAACGTATATGGACTAATTTCTGGTGCTGAAATTCATATTCTGTAATACTTATTGAAGACGATATCAATTGTTAAAAGTGCTCTCCAAATTGAATTAATTGGTGTGTGCATCTTTTTTAGCACGAATATTAGGAGCCATGCAGCGCTTCATCTATAGATATATAGACTTGTTCACTGCATAGTGTGTAAACCGCTAGAACGGTAAAACAACAACACTTTTATTTGTATACAAAAATTGAGGATTGAAAAAAAGCGTGTAAGCACGTATAATTTCCCCGCAGCCACAGGAATCCACGCTGTGCTGACATTTTAATGATCCTCCTGGGAGCGATGCACAAAATGCTTCTCTCAGATGAATGAATCAGTTTGGTAATTTGGATACAGTCATTGGAAGAAAAAAAATATAAAACAGAATCTTCATGACCATGTATGGATCAGACCTTTTATTTTAAGCTACAACATGATTCTAAAATGTCTCATTGGGCAGTATTTGGATTGTGCTTGTATGCTTGAATAGTTTGGAATAGGGCTGTCGATCGATTAAAAAAACAATCGCGATTAATCGCACGATTTCCACGAGCTATCACGTGATTGATCGCAAATTAATGACACTTTTTTATCTGTTCTAAATGTACTTTAAATTGAAACTTTTCACGTTTTTAATACTCTAATCAACATAGGCATGGACAAATAGAATTTTATTTAATTAAATTTAATTGTTATTGTGCAAGCTACATGTACCAAGCCAATGAAATGCAGTTAGAATCTAACCAGAAGTGCATAAGTGGCCTATGGGAGTGGTATCTCAGTCGGGGTTTCAAGTCCCGGTATCGCCAAGCTGCCACCCTTGGGCCCTTGAGTAAGGCCCTTTACCCTCTGTGCTCCAGGGGTGCTGTATCAGCTTCTATGCAAGCTGGGATATGCGAAGAACAAATGTCACTGTGCTCTAATATATATGTGACAAATAAAGGCTATTCTTCTTCTATTCTATTTATAATAAATTGCAGTGCGATAAATAAAGGTATGGGGTCCATATGTGCAGGGATAAGGAGTGAAAAGTGCTTCACAACGTTCAAGTAAATTAAAGTATATAGCAGGCCACTCAAGATCTTCATCTCCAAACCATGTAAACCAGATCTTAATGGAATTTGCTTTGTGCACAGGGGCATTGCCATGCTGGAACAGGTTTGGGTTTCCCAGTTGAAGTGAACGAAAATTGTATTACACCGCATCCAAAGACGTCTCAAATCGAACAAGATGGCATTGCTCGCTCTCTCTCTCTCTCTCTCTCTCTCTCTCTCTCTCTCTCTCTCTCTCTCTCTCTCTCTCTCTCTCTCTCTCACATTCTCTCGCTTTGAATTGCAAGTGTTGATGAAACACTTAAAATCAAATCTACAAACAATCCCAGCACTAAACATACCATTTTTTTTTGCTGACCTTAAAACAGGAAATGATGGTGAAAGAGATTTTACCAATGGTGGGCCGTGCATTTGGTAGCTGGGCCTTATGTGGGGACGTACCCGACCTAATCCACCTCTTAATACCACCATTATCACGTCGCAATTATAGCAACCATCAATACAATACAAAAACTGCAATATAACAACGCGTGGCATTACAGAGAGAGAAGAATTTCACATATGGAGGTGAAAACCATTTTACTAAATCAAGAAACCCAGTTAAGACTCCAAACCTCCACACTACAACCACAACTGTGCACCTACAACATCTGGAGCAGTTCAGAATCAATATTTGTCTAATAACATGACAAAAACATTAAAATGTAAATAAAATACAACCCACTCACCAGAGATGCAGACTCATAATGTGCAGCGCCCCACAGAGGCTGTAATCCAGTGGTACCGCTCGTATTCACTGGTCTGGAAGTGGCGAACAAACCCTCTTGTCAGGATGTCTAGCTTTTTCTTTAAATCAATTTCTATTCTCGGTCAGCCATTGTGGGCAGAGCGCTACAGACGTGTTTTGCTAGTCAAACTTGGCTGTAACAGTTTTTCTATAAACAACCAACCAGAGAACGGAAAATGCTAATGCTATTCTGGGCCAGCTAGCGAAAATGAAATCTAATTGGTTAAAGAAACAGACCCGTTGCTAATATAGACCATGGTACAACAGCCAGCACTACTGTTTGTGAAGGCTCTGGGCAGATTAGATTGACATGGCAGCACATAGAGGCTGAAATCTGATTGGACAAAATATCTAACATCCACATACACGTTCTGGAAGCAGTACAGCCGAGAGAAACACTACGAAATGAAGAGAATAAATTGTTGGAAATAAATGTATACAATTTCATGGAACAAATATTAGAATTAAGGTTGTAAATGAAGGTCAGTGCTTCTGATAGTGTTTAGGCAAGCAGAGAAGGATTTGCTGGCCCTGACCGCCCACCACTGAAAGAAACATAATATAAAAAATAATATCATGGTGCTATGTAATGGGCAAACAGGTCGAGAAAGTTTCAGGTAAAAATGATGTTCTCCTATAGAAATCAGGCTGACAAATCCAATGGGAAGCCTTGAACTGGCAGAAGTCATTTCGCACAGGTCAGCATACGCCATGTACAGGGCAAAACAGCAAAAGAAACAAGTCTGAAACCAGAAAATCAAAGCACGGATCAAAAGTCTTCTTGATACACAGACAAAAACATTCAAATGGAAGTTCAAATGGAGTACAAATACACAAACTACTCATCAACCAGAAACTGGATGGAGGCACAAACATGACATGAACGGAAACAAAAACACAACATAAAAACACAGAAGTTTGCCAGAGCTCTGTGAGTTGACTTACACTTTGTGATCTCCAACATGCAGCGCTCAATAGAAGCAAGGATCATATCTGATATGCTGTTTTCAATTCACTTTCTAAAAGTTTTTATATCTTTTCGTAGTCCTCTTTAAGTTAAGGATTTTGGGTGCCGTTGCTTTGGGTTGCTAATCAAAACAATTTGTGAGATGATAGTATACAGTACATGGAGCATTCACAATCACTCACAATCTACCAGGAGTAGCCCGTTAAATTATTCCCTAAAGTCTATTCTCTTTATTTTATAGCACTTCTCTTGGTTGTGCTGCTTTCAGTAGTGTCTGTCTACGTTGTCCTATCAGATTTCAGGCATCACAACGCATGTTGCTCGACAATTCTGCTTTAACCAATCGGATTTCAAGTTGGCAACACCAGGGCCATCTAGAAGGCGTCCAATAAGGTAGGCATTTTCTTTCGATTGAATGGTCAGAGAGCTCGCAACCCACATCTGTAGCAAACTGCACAAGCTCAGATCTATCCATTTGTATTTAATAGCTGACGGAGGAGAAGAATCGATTTGGTCGCAGTTTATGGTTCGCAGTTTATGGTCGTAGAATCGATTTGGTTTGCATTGTTTTATGTTGCAACAGGATTTTGCAGGAAAGTTGTCTCATTTCACTGCATTCTGCGTCAGCTATATATAGCAGAAATGTAAAAGCTACTTATCTTGTCTTGACTTGACTTACGAGATGGACTTTTCGAGTAAAAAACAGACATTGTAAGGAAAGTTTGGGCAAAACATGAATCGTTTATACCTTTGCGTTTTCTTTCCTGTAGAATTTGCACAAAAACACATTTTTCCTTCATTTTAAATCCCCAGTAAAACCGTAACGCGTGGAAAAAATACACAAAAACGCACGGGCTGATTTTATGAGGTGAATATGGATGTTTCTGCTAGTGATGATGTATGCGGGTGGTGCAGTTGTGGCTACAGTGAAAGGAGACGTGTTGAATTGTGTTTATTGGGTTTCTTGCTTTATGGCATTAATTCTCACTGTATTCTTACTGTCTATGATGAAGCGCTCTGTTATTCTGCATTTCTCTAAAATATTGATCACATCTGCAGTGTCATAATGATGGTATTAAGAGGTGGATTGATTTCAGGTAGGACAGCACTGAAGGTCGGAGAGTGAAATGCAAATTGGGTTCTTCCTGCTGCGTTATATTATTTGGTCACATCTTTTACATAAAGGTTTCTAAGAATGCTGATCGGTGTGTCAAAAGGAAATTAAGATAAAATCTTTGCAGTACCCCAAATTAAGATGAAATATCATCTAAAACTCCACCCACCAGGTTTTGCTCCACCCCTAAGATGTACAATGCAGCAATGAACCTCAAATTCCATTCTTGCAAATGCGAATTAGAGGATTCCCCTAGCGTGTCTGATCTGGAGTATAACCTCATCACAAAGTCCGTTATAACCTGGATGAGGTGTCTTGGGTGCAAGAAACACTTCAGTCTCCAGGATTCGAGCAAAAAAATCCCTCATACGGATTACCCTAACAGATTATACGCACGTCTTGCAGATTGAATACGGTTGTTTAAATCCTAATTAAAATCCAGTTCGGAGTGTTAACGTTCACAGATGATATCTACCTGCCTGAGGAAATTTTCCTTCCAGCCTAATGCGATTTTAAGAAATAGCCCATGTGGGGCGTGAAACCAAGCAATCAGCCACCGCTGATTACACGCACTGATTGTATTAGTCTTGGAAATAAACTTCACGAGGACTTGAAATTGAACCCTGGTATCACATTACGCTGTTTTAAATATTTCGCCATCTGCTAATATGCCTGTGAATGTGACTGCTTTGTGCGCTATGAGGTCCATAGTTTCCCGAGATGGATTGAATTAAACCGCTGCTAAGTCGATTTTATTCCATATAATAACCAGGTGTTTGTTTATTTATTTATTTATTTATTAATGACGCTCTACCTCTGGATGGAGTTCTTTTCAATTAGAGACCACACTGTGTAGCTGAGGATGGTTCCACATGAACAGCCTGAAGAACTATAAGACTGGATTTTGACTTTAATGAATATCATTAGACTACCACAATGTTTCAGTACAATACATCTCAGGGAGTTTTAACTTCAGTGGCGGCATGTGCATTTTACCCCCAGACATTCAGTGGTGTTGTACTTGAATCAAATTACCTCTTAATATCATCATTATGACGCCACGTCTATAGAAACCATCAATATTATAGAGAAGCGCAGTAAAACAGAGCGCTGCATCACAGACAGGAATCTCATACAGTAAGAATAAATGTCATTACTAAAGCAAGAAACCCAATGAACACAAGAACAAGTCTCCTTTCATTGTAGCCACAACTGCACCTCCCACATTTCCGGTGCAATACACTTTAATAAACTGTCATAAACGGTCTTGAACTGTTTGGGCCGAATTTCCCTCACGACGTCCAGCTCTTCCTAAAAAAGTCCATCTTGTAAGTGTATCTGGGCCCAAATCGGTTTCTTTTCCTTTGTCAGCTTTGGTGCAATGAAAAAAAAAAAAAAAGCTAATAAATCCACATGAATATTTAAGATTGTGCTCATTGCTACAGATGCGGGTTGCGAGCTCTGACTAGTGCGCTCTCTGACCATCCGATCAAAGGACATGAAAATGCTGACGTTATTGTACGCCTGCTAGATGGCCCTGGAGTCAGCAAGTCACAATCTGATTGGTTAAAGCTAAATTTGATTGGATCGAAACTTTAATGTAAAATTACACGTAAAGAGACAACGGTATAAAATGAAGAGTGTATTGGAAGCAATTGAATAAATTTTACAAATTAAAACAAAAGTCAGTGATTCTGATTTTAGTTTAAACATGCAGAAGGCCTTGCTGGCCCTGATGGCCTTCCATTTAAGGATAAGTATACAGGCATCAATGTCCATTGTTAAGTGTTCTACAAATGAAATGAAAACAAAGTTTGTTTTTCTTATAGTAACACAGAGTACTAACACTAAAAACGTGTAAATTCATTTCATTTCAAATTGTAATCCTAGAGCACTTTTCACAATGGATAGTGTCTCAAAGCAGCTTTACCCAATATAAAACCAGTTCACTTATATTTAAATTTTTGTATGGAGAAGATTGTGATAGCAGGAGTGATTTGTGATAGAAGAGTATTTGCAAGAGTGAAAGGGAAAGTTTATAGGACTGTGGTGAGACCTGAGATGTTGTATGGTTTAGAGACAGTGGCATTGAGTAAAAGACAGGAGGTGGAGCTGGAGGTAGCAGAGCTGAAGATGTTGAGGTTTTCGTTGGGAGTGACGACGATGGACAAGATTAGAAATTAGTTTATTAGAGGGACAGCGCATGTAGGACGTTTTGGAGACAAGGTAAGGGAGGTGTGATTGAGTTGGTTTGGACATGTGCAGAGGAGGGACATGGGGTATATCAGTAGGAGAATGCTGAGGATGGAGCCACCAGGAAGGAGGAAAAGAGGAAGACCAAGGAGGAGGTTTATGGATGTGGTGAGGAAAGACATGTTGGTTTGAAAGAGGCCGATGTAGAGGACGGGGGTATGGAGACGGATGATCCGCTGTGGCGCCCCCTAATGGGAGCAGCCGAAAGAAGAAGAAGAAGATTCTTGCAGCAAGAAAGAAACCCTCTTAGATGGTATGAGAAAGAAACCTGGAGAGGAACCAGATTTCAAAAGGGGAAACCGTCCTCATTTCGGTGACACCAAGAGTGTGAGAAGTAAAACATTACAAACACCGTAGTGTGTGATTGAGTTATAACCTTCTACAGTCTTCTACAGTCAGTGGAAGTTGTGCAACCAGGAGCTCTTAAACAACTCATAAATTATCTCAAAATCTGAGATCATAATGGATTTGACACCAACTTCTCCATGCCCATGCCTTTACATGAAGTACTTTTTCTACATTTGCGCACTATACCCTTCAAAATAATCCCGTTGCACAGCAACACTGCGCTCCCAGAGGTCCTGCAACTTCTAGAAATTGTCCTGAAAGTCTTCTTTCGAAGCATGTCAAGCACCTTCTGCGATCCGTGCCGGATCTCCGCAACGGTCTCAAAAGGAGGACCTTTGAGCTGAATCTTCATCTTTGTGGTGAGAATTGCAGACATGGTAACGCACATGGTCAAAATGGCACCAGCTGCACAGCTCTGTCTTTTTTGCACAATGATTTATGAAGGTCGGTGCTCCCTGTGACTGTGCGTGAAGCCTTGTGCTGCCATCTGCTAGCGTGTTACAAAACTAGTCCTTTTGATACCACCTCGTATTTTGAGTCTTGATTAAGAGGTTGTTTATCCCCAAAGCTTTGAGGAGATGGTTATTCAATGTTGATTGAAGAAGTCTTCAGCATCAGCGCCTACACCTGGTTAGGAAGTTTCTGGGTCCAGACCGAAGACTTTGAACATAAAATGACCAGCTAATGTTTTTTCTTTCATTGTAAAAACAGGAAAAGGAAATAAACACATGAAGATGAATTGACCTAGTGAGCAGAATCCCTCAGGATTAGTTTGAGATACTGAGGGTTGAGTCACCCAGCGATTTATTGCTTATGGGCTCGAAACACTTCTATGTCCATGAAGCTTTAATGAGCCTTCAGACTTTAATAAGCTTTTAGTAAAAGCCTGTCACCGTGGAAACTTAACTATGCGTACATGCATGTGTGTGTGTGTGTGTGTGTGTGTGTGTGTGTGTGTGTGTGTGTGTGTGTGCAGCTGTACATGGGTGCACCTTCACATATATAGTATGTCCTGTGCATGTGTGCATGTATAGCCTTCTGATGTGTATGCATGAGCATCTGTGCGTGTGTGTGTGTGTGTGTGTGTGTGTGTGTGTGTGTGTGTGTGTGTGCGCATTGTGTACTGGACTTAATTACAGTTGCTCCGGATCATTGTGTCAGTGCCAGAGCTCATCTCCATCATAAAATGCTCTGAATGACGAATGGAAATGTGCAGCTTGGAGCTGCAGCATGACGCTCGCGCACACACACACACACACACTCGGATACATGCGCACACACACACACACACACACTAACCCACACACATATACACTTGGACGCAGATGTATCATTCGATCAAATACAACTCTGTGTTCTGTCGACTTCCTTATGCAGTTTATAGTGTGTGTGTGTGTGTGTGTGTGTGTGTGTGTGTGTGTGTGTGTGTGTGTGTGTGTGTGTGTGTGTGTGTGTGTGTACATGTATCTAAATAAGATTCACTTCTCAATTTAGTCCAAGGCTGCAAGGTCACCTGTAGATGATGGCGGTGGGGGAGGAGGGCAAAACAGAAAGAAAGAGAGAAGGAGAGAGGGAGGGAAAGAGAGATAGAGAGGAAAAGGGATAAAGAGAGATAGTGATGGAGAGAGAGAAATTTGAAGCTCAATCAATGCAAGCTATTTTAAAAGATGAGGTAATAAGCTAATGTAGTAGGCACTGTACAGCCACTGCACCAAGGACACGGCTTTCCCCTTACTGAAGCATGATATGATCTGCCGTGTGTGTGTGTGTGTGTGTGTGTGTGTGTGTGTGTGTGTGTGTGTGTGTGTGTGTGTGTGTGTGTGTGTGTGTGTGTTTGTACTCTATAATATTTAGGCTGCAAAATCTCTAATATGTCCTTGGTGCAACCATTCTAGAACAACTCCACCATTATTCATTCAGCATCTGCAGTGTGTGTGTGTGTGTGTGTGTGTGTGTGTGTGTGTGTGTGTGTGTGTGTGTGTGTATTTTCTTCCTGACAAAACAGAAAAAAAAAAACCAACTGAAAATCTCAACAAATTTCATCCAAACTCATTAATTAGAAGTCACGAGGGCACAATTCAAGTAGCCTAAACCTTGTTGTCAATACCAAAATCTTTACTGGCCAGAAGGTCGGGGGTTCAAGTCCCGGTATCGACAAACTGCCACTCTTGGGGCCTCTGTATCAAGGCCCTTAACCCTCGGTACTCTAGGGGACCCCAGCTTCCTAACACGGCTGGGATATGTGACGAAATAATTTAACTGTGCTCTAATGTTTGTCAAAAGTAAATGCATGGATTGTTAGTAAGTATAAAAAAAAAAAAAAGGGTTAAAATCCATCTACAGTTTTGTCCAAGGACAAAAGGAACATCTTCCCAGAAGAGTGGAAGTTATTATAAGAGCAAATAGGGACCATACTAAGCTAATGGTCAGGTGTCTACAAACTTTTGTCTGCCTGTCTGTCTGTCTGTCTGTCTGTCTGTCTGTCTGTCTGTCTGTCTGTCTGTCTGTCTGTCTGTCTGTCTGTCTGCCTGTCTGCCTGTCTGTCTGTCTGCCTATAGATTCGTGTTCACGGACACACATTTCCCTCTTTTTTCGTGTTACTCAGCACGACCGCCTCCGTCTGGTTCCGTCTCCATAGCGATGGAGGATCATGGGTAATGCCGAAGGTCATCTTTTTTCCCCATTTTTATCAGAGATTATGGCAGAAAATATAGTCAGATTTAGGTTTAGAGTTATACTGTAATAAACGTGGGCATCCCTATTTACCACGGTCTGCTTAATCAGCAGAGAGAATTATTACCTGTATTTTCACTGGAAGGAACCACCTGACGAAATGTTGAGTAATGGTTCAAAAAATCTATCACAACACAAAACAATACATCGTCATCATCCAGTGGCAGAAAGAAAACTTTGGTGGAGGCACCAAAAAGACTTCCTATTGAAACACATTAGATAGAAAATCAAGGGAAATTCGTGTCTATATACACGAATCAATAGATTACAATTCGTGACTGTATCACGAAAGGTTGTGAGATTGCGCAGTTAGATTATGTACTCTATGTATGACTTTCTCGCAGGTTCCTCATTCCTCATTTAGTACATGGTGGGTGTGAGTGGATGTGTGGTTTTGGCGCTGCGTAATAGAGAAAGAGCAGATTGCAATCAGGTTCTGTAATTACTTCTGCAAAAGGCTAATTATCGAAATGACTGAGCTGACTCACTAAAATCACCCAAATGGATGTCTAGAGGCTTTAGTCTGGGCCCAAGAGAGGATCTCTGACTGTATTCAAGGTTTCAAGGTGATCTCGACATGCATGCATGTATAGCTGAGGTGTGTGTGTGTGTGTGTGTGTGTGTGTGTGTGTGTGTGTGTGTGTGTGTGTGTGTGTGTTGACTAAGAGCTGACTCACTGTTGTGCTGTAAATTTAGCTGATTTCACCGTGAAACTAATTAAACCACTAAAACAGGCTGCACTTATTTTTTTTTTTTTTAGATACAGTGCATATGCTGTACTTGTTGAGTCATGCAAAGGCTAAATAGTTTTTTTATTATACGAGTAAATATCCATTAAGCATAGACAAGAACTGCTTTAATAAACAGCTTCAGTGGGGCAGTCTGTTACTGTAAAAAGACCCATTAAGGTATTTTTGAAATCTCAGAAATAAGAAAATAAAAAATCCAAATCCAAGGAGATGCTGGAAATCCAATAACCTGTGCATCGGCATAAAAGTTAACGATGCGATGCAGCGATATTAAAGTGTGCATCAGTTGCCATTTGTATTTTGAGGAATAATTTTTAACATATTTGCGTCTGTCAAAAAAAATTCAATTCTTTATAATTATTAGTAGTACTTTTACTATTCACAAAAATAACAATAATTTGTCAGATATTTTAGATAGATTTCTCCTCGCTAAACCCATTCTCGAGCGCGTTCTCTCGGAGAATATGACGTATCGCAACGTTATGGACGGAGACAGAGGCGTGTCTTGAGAGTCACATAAAATACAGATTAACATGGCAGAGGTAGAGCTGCATCTTCCTGTAGACAGAACAGGAAAACAACTGGTTTTATTTCATCTTTTTTTTTTTTTTTTTTTTTGACACACAAGGAATTTGGTTCCAGCTGTTGGTGACTCTAAAAAAGTACAGACATAAATAACACTATACTATACAACACAATACACACAGTCCATGACCAGATATAAAAATGTCTTGAAAAATTTATTGAGTAAAAGTAAGATATTTAACTTTAAAATATAGTAAAGTAAACGTCTTTACAAATGGAAATACTTCAGTAAAGTACAGATACGATAAAAGCATTTACTTCCTTACTATCTGCCACCGATAATCATATATTTTAAGGAATTTTGAACTGAGCTAGCGGAAAGGATTTAGCATATCTTAAGATCCTGATTATACAAGTTAACAAAATAGTGGGGAAGTGTTTGGGTAACCAACGCGGGTAACAGGAACCCAGTAGGAGCTTAATTTGGTTTATAATAGGATCAAAATATGACAAGAGATGATGAGGAAAACTGTTAACAAACTAAACCGCATAATTTCAGCCTCAGATGCCCTGCTATGGAGTAGTCTTGGGAATCCCCAGTTTAGTCCACTCCATAACCTTGGCATGGCAGCGTAGTTTCCTCTATCTTAAACCTATTGTCTGTGACCTCTACACTAAGAACAGCCAATTATAAAGCAGAATTTTATACAAAAAATTTATTTCCCAAGATACCATGTACCTCCAGTTCTATCTGCAGAACATACAGCACTTATTGCTCGTGTACAAAATATTGTAAAAACGAGCACATCCAGTTTCTACTTCCTCATCTGGCCTGATAGACATGACAGACAGCTCTCGGGGTTATTTTCGGAGATCTCGCTTGTCTGAGACGAGAGGTAAATGTCTAGTGTTTACACCACATCCAAAAACAAATCACTAATGATGATAATGATACAGAACGACAATTGTACAAGTTTGAAATTCGTATGGTGTTAAACTAATGTTCGCAATCTAAACACGAACTTAACACAAACCACAGACGAACACAATCAGGCAGTAAAACAAGAACTGGACGCAAAATGGTGACATGAAAAGAGGAAACTATGACCGCTTGGTTAGCATCTGGCAGAGCAAAAATCATAGAGAAACGGTCCTTATGACACCAAAGAATGAAGTTGCATATTCTAGGTAAATCTGGCAACACATTTCGTCACGGACGTTGATCAAACAAGCCAAAGTTCTACATATCCTTTAGCTGTTTTTTTTTTTTTACGACAGCAAAAGGGCAAAGCGGCTGCGTTCGTCATGATTTTAATTAAAGCACACACTGTGCTATACACGAGGCACCAAATACCACGAAGAAACTAGGCCTGAACCCACAGCTGTTTTTTTTTTTTTTTTATTATTATTATTCATTTATCGCCCATCTGTTTTCTTTTCCGTCGCAAAGAAACGAACACAGCACGAGTTCTTCTCCTTTTTTACATCACATTACTTCAACACCAAGTTTTCTGGCTGAAACCTTCCACAGCTCACTTGTTTTTTGAATCGGTGTCAATTTATCACCGGATTTACCCATAATCCAAAGCTCTATCTGTGAGTGTGCAGTGTGAACTTGGGTAAGGTATCGGTCCAGTTAAAAAAGGTAGAAGGGTAAAGAGGGCTTTTTACATTTTTATGCCATTTGGCAGAAGGGTTAAGGGCCAAGCTCAAGGGCCCACCCATGGTGCTGGGATTTGAACTTACAACCTTACCTAAACTTATTTGTGGCATGTATCATATGAATAATCTACTGTTTCACCTATTTCCATCTCTTTTTTTTTCTAATGACTGAAAATGTTTTGAGGTTTTAGAAGTTCACGAATTCATGCCGTTTCCCCTCAGGGTTTGTTTCTGAAAGCTAACATTACAGAACAGTGAAATTCTTCCTTCGCATATCTCAGTAATGTTGGAAAGATGGGGTCAGCCATGATACATTTGCTGTAGAGAGGGTTAAGGGCCTTGCTTATGGCCCCACGGATGGCAGCTTGGTAATTCTGGGACTTGAACCCCCCGACCTTCCATTCAGTAACAGAGAGCCTTAACCACTGAGTGACCACAGCACACTTTAAATGTGCTGAAAATGAACTTGAACTGAGCTGGCAGATAGGATTTAGTTGTGTGAGGACCATGATTATAATTTCTGTGGACGGAATCAAAAGACACTGGCCGATCGTGAGTGTCTGTGAGCTCATGAATGCAGAAGGGGGCAGATAGCACTTTCCTCCGAGTGTGGTCTAAGGGTTGGTGTGTTGGTTGTCCCTCTTTCCTGGTGCATTTGAATTTCCAGGAGGGCAAAATAGGAAAAAAATGGTGCTTGTGTAACAGACAGTGAGTAGACATCAAGGGTAGCAGGAACCCACTATGAGCCTTATTGGGCAAATCACATTGCTGGATTTATAGACTGAGTCAAAATACTGACAAGCAAAAAGTTACGGAAAAGTAAAACCAGACTAAACCTGAACATACCAAATACCAAAGTCAGAAGAGAAGGTTCAGGACTCTGTGCCATGTTCCTGCCACATACTTTAAGCCCGAACTGCCCCAGTTATTCCCACCTCATAAGCTTGGCAGAGTGCAGTTTCCTCCATCTCAAAAGTCCAATATTAACCATCCAGCCATACAATATACATTAACACAAGATAACACAAACTAGCTAGAACAAACAGACCTGCACACGAGGTAATGCAAAGACTGTGAGCGTCTGTGTTTAAGACTCTGTCCCGATGGGTGTGTTTAGGGTCTGTTGGGTCTTGCGCTGCTTTGTTGGCGACAAGGCCAATAATAAGGTACCATAATTAGTCTCCTATAATAAGATCTACTTGAAGAAAATCAGGCTATTAATTAGCGAGCGACTTGATTTGTTGTGTGTGTGCGTGTGTGTGTGTGTGTGTGTGTGTGTGTGTGTGTTTTGTACCTCTCAAAGTCGTTGATTGTCAGGAGTCTTTGAGGGCCGAATGGAAAATCAGCAGCGGTTTAAAAAAAGATGATGGACTTCCAATTGGAAAGGTCATAGGTTTAATTCCCAGCACCATGAAGCTGCTACTGCTCAGTGGATAAGAGCAGGGCCCTTGAACAAGGCCCTAAAGTGGTAGTGGGGTGAAGGGAACTGGTAGGAAAGTGGTTAAGATGTTGTCCTTCTGATCGGAAGGTTGTGAGTTCACACCACCACGATAAATCCCCTTGTTGTATAAATGAAGTAATTGTAAGTCACTGGGTGAAAAAGAAATCTGCCATTTGCCATTAAAAAAGGCTATGAAGTCTGTATTTGCTTTTACACACACACACACCCATAAAAAAATCTGTTTGTGTGTGTGTTTTGGTGTTTGCTGATGCACCACTTTTAGAGATCTTTATACAATGCATTAAAAAAAAAGAATATCGACATCAATTTCCCGAGCCTGAGGGCGTTGATCCTCCACCAGCCTGCTGACCATAGCTTTAAAAGTCCTCCTCCAGCCAGCAGCTTCAGAGTGAGTGAGCTCAACGTGTGGCGGTTTCACTGGGTCGTGATGGACAGTGGTATTTTTAGCAGTTTTGTGCGTGCACCCCCCCACCACCACCACCACCACCACACACAGAGCGATATCGCTGTGTCCGCAAGATTACAGCTCAATAAAAGTCTTTCGGGGGAGCTGGAGCATCAAGAGGCAAGGAATTGATTTTTGCTGCATTTTAAAACCTGAGGGAAATGACCTTCCAGAAACCTCAGCTCAGGCTAATGTAGCGCTAAGCACTAATGCCGCTCCCCTTTCCATTCCAGTATGGGGGAATATGGAAAAGGGGGAGTTGGTCGGTATTGAAACTGGTCCTAGATAAGTAAAGATGTAGAGTAAATTCTTGCAGGACTTTAGATTCATTCGATTCAGATTAACAAACTAAAACTTATGGCGTTAGCAAAAAAAAAAAAAAACATTTACAGCATTTGAAAGGTTAAGGGGCTTTGCTCAAGGGCCCAGCATTGGTAGCTTAGTGGTTAAGGCATTAACCACTCCAGATCCAAAGGTAGTTCAAATGCCAGCCACACCAAACTGCCACTCTTGGGCCCCTAAACAAGGCTCTCAACCTTCAACTGCTCAGTTGTATGAATGTGATAAATGTAAGCCCTGGATAATGGCATCTGGCAAATGCCATAAATGTCACGACTTTCTGATCAGAAGTCCAACATTTCAACCAGTGAGCTACCACCTCCCCAATATCCCCAAAATTCAATTCAGTTCACACACACACAAACACACACACACACACACACACACACACACACACACACACACACACACACACACACACACAAACCGTTCAACTCACTGCACTTAAGGTTTAATGATACTTGATGTAACGGAGTAACAAACCTCAGTCACCTGACTTGATTTGTTGTGTGTTTTGTTGTGTGTTACGTGGAGTCTTTAACGTTCACTCGTTCCCGTCTCACGTCCTTGTCTTCTGTTTCTCTTTCTGCCTTTGTACCCCTCTCTCTCTTTCTCTCCCTCTCTCACGCTTTTGTATTGTTTCTGTAAAGGTTAGTCCAGTGCCAACGGAGGACGAGAGCAAGTTGTCGGTAGGTCCAGTCTACGTCTTTTGTCTGCATGTTTCTCCGTGTGCTTGTTGGTTGTGTCTTGTTTGTATGCGTGTTAGCTAATGGAAAAACATGATTCCCATTCAGATAAGCTACTAGACAACATCCAACTACACAACATGCTGTTACACAACATCCATCTACACAACATGCTGTTACACAACATCCATCTACACAACATGCTCTTACACAACATCCTGCTAACATACATCCAATTTCGCAATCTACACAACACTGCTATGCAACATGCTGTTACTCAATATACATCTACACAACATACTGCTACACGACATGCTGTTACTCAATATACATCTACACAACATACTGCTACACGACATGCTGTTACACAATATACATCTACACAACATACTGCTACACGACATGCTGTTACACAATATACATCTACACAACATACTGCCAAACGACATGCTGTTACACAACATACATCTACAAAACATACTGCTACACGACATGCTGTTACACAACATCTAACTATACAACATGCTGTTACACAACATGCATCTGCACAACATCGATATACACACCATCAAACTAAAAAACTTGCTGCTACACAACTATGCAACATGCTGTTACACAACATCCATCTACACAACACTGCTATGCAACCTGCTGTTACTTAATATACATCTACACAACATACTGCTAAACGACATGCTGTCACACAAATACATCTACACAACATACTGCTAAACGACATGCTGTTACACAACATACATCTACACAACATACTGCTAAACGACATGCTGTTACACAACATCTAACTACACAACATACTGCTACACTACATGCTGTTACACAACATCTAACTACACAACATACTGTTATACAACATTCATTTGCACAAAATCCATCTACACAACATACTGCTACACAACATGCTGCCACACAACATCAACTACATCCTGCTAACATACATACAACTATGCAACATGCTGTTACACAACATCCATCTACACAACATACCGCTACACAACATGCTGTTACACAAAATCCATCTGCACATCTATCTACACAACATCAAACTAAACAACATGCTGCCACACAACATCCTGCTAACATACATCCAACTGTGCAACATGCTGTTACACAACATACTGCTACACAACATGCTGTTACACGATATCCAATTACACAACGTCCAACTACACAACAAGCTGTTATACAACATTCATCTGCACAAAATCCATTTACACAACATACTGCTATACAACATGCTGCCACACAACCTCCAACTACATCCTGCTAACATACATACAACTATGCAACATGCTGTTACACAACATCCATCTATGAAAAATTCTGCTACACAACATTCAGGTAAACTACGTCTATCTACACACTATTCTGCAAAACCACATACAACCACAGGAAGTCTCGATATATGGTTTCTTTTCGGCTTCTCCCGTTAGGGGTCGCCACAGCGGATCCTCCGCACGTTTGATTTGGCACATGTTTTACGCTGGATGCCCTTCCTAACGCAACCCTCCCCAATTTATCCGGGCTTGGGACCGGCACTAAGAGTGGCTGGGGATGGTTCCCTGACCGGGAATCGAACCCGGGTCGCAGCGGTGGGAGCGCTGCATCTTAACCACTAGACCACCAGGGGACCTGTCAGGAAGTCTCGATATACACATCCTAAAAGCATTTTACACACAAACCAGCTACACAACATCCAGGCAGTTTAAAACCTTGTGGAATGGAAGCATGAAAAGCTTGTTGATAATCACAGAGTCATGTTGATGACATACACATTTGTTTTTTACAAGGAGAAAGTTGTGTGTTTTCAGAATCAGGTTATGCTGATCTGAATTCTATGAGTTCTTCACTCAGATGATGCAGATGTATAGTTCAGGTTCTAAACTTCCCAGATTGATCTCAGCAGTAGAGTCTGATGGACCAGAAACTCCAAAAAAATGTCAATGGAGGACAGAAAATGGCTGAAAAGCACACGGCACCATGTGGTCGGATTAGTCAATTTTTTTTATTTTTAACTAATCGAATTTTCTGATACAAGCAGATACAAAAAACCAACATCTTGACTTCCTATTTGAAACATTGTTACTGAAATGTTCATACTGTACGACTTTAACACTTATGTAACACAACAGTTCATGCTCAATTTTTATGTCATTATTGCCCTTCGAAACGTTTCAAGGTTTATGAATAAGCACTGTCTCTCACACACACAAACACACACACACACACACCTGCAGAGAGTCTCTGCAGCTGACTCCTTCAAATTTAGCTGACGTGTTGCCATGGCGGCGAGCCGAACGGTGCCCTTTTCCTCCCCTCTGCAGATCCGTGCTGCTTTCCCACATCAGCAGGCTCTGCTCCCTTCACCCTCACCCCTACATCCCATCACCCCATTCGAACATGGGTCATTCACTTCAGGATGTTCAGATGTTCAGGTGACTCCTGAATCAGGGTTTGATACATCATCATCTTTTCATGATCAGTCATTGTAGAGAGACATTTGATTGACAGGTTTCTCATCCAATCACAGGCCAAGCCACGGCTGCAGAGAGGCGGGAGCTCGGCATCGCTGCATAACAGCCTGATGAGGAACAGCATCTTTCAGCTAATGATCCACACACTGGACCCGCTTAGTGAAGGTAACACACACCAACACACACCGACACACAAAATAAATCGAATGATCACTTGCACCGAAAAATTGGATTAAACAAGCGTTAAAAAAGGAGCCACAAACAAACAGATAAACATCTTTTATCAATTAATATTAGTTATTTTATTAATATGCACTTAACATCCAGTTTCACGTTTCCTCTTACAATAAGCTCCACTCTTCTGGGAAGATGTTCCACTAGATTTAATAGAGATTAGTGAAGATTCATTCATCCACAAGGTCTTCATGAAGCTGGTTTTTATATATATTATATTACATATATATACTCATACATATTAATGATTGATATGAATTATTCATATTTTAATAAAATCCAGGGGTAATTATTTTCAGTGCATGTGTTCATTTCATACTTTTAACGATACCTACAATGATCATTTTCTCTCTGTTTGCTTTGGATTTTTATACTTTTCATATCAAGTTGTTCTGTGGAACGTGTTTTGCTACACGTCGGTCTTCACGTTCCAAGAATTTCCCTCCGTTCATTATTTCCTTACTGGAACAATTTCGATGGTAATTAAATATATAGCTTTATGTCCTCGATTGATCTGGAAGCACGTTTTAAAAAAGGAATCGTCGTTTTATTTCAGCTTATGACTTGTTAATGATTGCTAGAGGAGCTTCACTGTTAGTCACGTCAGCATCAGCCGTACAGTTTATGTATAAATGTGGTGAGTAACGAGTGTGAATGAGTCAGAGTGTGTGTATAAAAGCTGAGGTGCAGAAATAATAGTGTGTTTGTGTGTGTTTATATTATAATGTACATGTATATATACATACACACAAACACACATTTTCTCCACATGATTGAGCACAGTTTCGGCCTTCACACGTCTTCAAAACATAGGGTGGGATGTGGCAGGAAAACAATTTGGGGGGAAAAAAAATGTAAAATAAATAAATGATGGATAAATTAAAA
>NC_139600.1:3735791-3748291 GCF_946808225.1 Silurus aristotelis | reverse complement strand
CACTCGGCAGGACGCGGTATGAGATCACCAACTCTGACTGTGTGAATGAAGTGAGGGAGGTTCGTCACAGAGACGTTCGCTCTGATTTCACACTGATTAAATCGGTGCTCCAGGGTTGAGACAGTCCAGTCCAGGTTTGCAGATATTTTATAGTTTGAACAGCGAGTGATTGGTTGGCTGATCATGCAGACAGAGAACAGGACATGAGCAATTTTTTCTTCAGCTCATTGTCAGTCGATGGCCTGTCGTGACTGCCAAACAGTTGGACATGCTGTCCTGAAGGTCCAGCTCTTTTCCTGCCGTCATTCTTGCGCATCCAGGTGTCAGAAAATGTGCTTATTACTCTTTTTTCAAACTGTGAAAAATATTGAGAGTGTTGTAGCATAGCATAGCATTCACGCTTTACATGTTGGAAACCTATTATTCTAAAACAATGCATGGAAACTGACCGTAAAATATAGAAACACCAAATTAGGTGGAAACCTGCACCCCAGGTTCATTCTAGCATCACTATTTTCCTAATGGTGGCGCTATTGTGCAACATTGTACCTTTTGGTCCATATCTTCTGAACCATTCAACCTAAAAAATACTAGATTGTTCAAACACAAGAGTCAATAGGTCCAATAGGGCTGCCGCTTGGATCTAATGGCATCTTCTGAGGTGGAGCTTGTGAGCGGGATGTAGAATTAAAATTCAACGCCACCTGCACCTTCACAACGTGATGTGTTCTTTTCTACTCTTTTGTAGGAAGCACTTTTTTTTTGCCAGATGGATTCTAATTACTGCTTGCAGTTTGCTGAGAGTAAGAAGCAGCATCCCGAGTACGGGTGAAGGGGTTTAGTGTGGTAAAAGCAGCGTTCTTTAGCTTTATGCATTCTTTATGTTGCATTTCGCGTTGCTTTTGCACACGCTTGAATAATTTAAAAGTTGTGTCACACTGCAGCACTCAGCATAACTCAAAAGCACATTTTGTATTGAGGCTGTATTCTTCCAGTAATAGCATCCGACTCAGATATACGGGCTGTGAAATACTTGGATTGGACGTTTGCAATTTTATGTCATTAGATTAGATTTGATTTTACTTTATTGTCATTGTGGGCCAATGAAATACAGTTTGCATTTGTCAGTCAGTCAGTCAGTCAGTCAGTCAGTCAGTCAGTCAGTCAGTCAGTCAGTCAGTCAGTCAGTCAGTCAGTCAGTCAGTCAGTCAGTCAGTCAGTCAGTCAGTCAGTCAGTCAGTCAGTCAGTCAGTCAGTCAGTCAGTCAGTCAGTCAGTCAGTCAGTCAGTCAGTCAGTCAGTCAGTCAGTCAGTCAGTCAGTCAGTCAGTCAGTCAGTCAGTCAGTCAGTCAGTCAGTCAGTCAGTCAGTCAGTCAGTCAGTCAGTCAGTCAGTCAGTCAGTCAGTCAGTCAGTCAGTCAGTCAGTCAGTCAGTCAGTCAGTCAGTCAGTCAGTCAGTCAGTCAGTCAGTCAGTCAGTCAGTCAGTCAGTCAGTCAGTCAGTCAGTCAGTCAGTCAGTCAGTCAGTCAGTCAGTCAGTCAGTCAGTCAGTCAGTCAGTCAGTCAGTCAGTCAGTCAGTCAGTCAGTCAGTCAGTCAGTCAGTCAGTCAGTCAGTCAGTCAGTCAGTCAGTCAGTCAGTCAGTCAGTCAGTCAGTCAGTCAGTCAGTCAGTCAGTCAGTCAGTCAGTCAGTCAGTCAGTCAGTCAGTCAGTCAGTCAGTCAGTCAGTCAGTCAGTCAGTCAGTCAGTCAGTCAGTCAGTCAGTCAGTCAGTCAGTCAGTCAGTCAGTCAGTCAGTCAGTCAGTCAGTCAGTCAGTCAGTCAGTCAGTCAGTCAGTCAGTCAGTCAGTCAGTCAGTCAGTCAGTCAGTCAGTCAGTCAGTCAGTCAGTCAGTCAGTCAGTCAGTCAGTCAGTCAGTCAGTCAGTCAGTCAGTCAGTCAGTCAGTCAGTCAGTCAGTCAGTCAGTCAGTCAGTCAGTCAGTCAGTCAGTCAGTCAGTCAGTCAGTCAGTCAGTCAGTCAGTCAGTCAGTCAGTCAGTCAGTCAGTCAGTCAGTCAGTCAGTCAGTCAGTCAGTCAGTCAGTCAGTCAGTCAGTCAGTCAGTCAGTCAGTCAGTCAGTCAGTCAGTCAGTCAGTCAGTCAGTCAGTCAGTCAGTCAGTCAGTCAGTCAGTCAGTCAGTCAGTCAGTCAGTCAGTCAGTCAGTCAGTCAGTCAGTCAGTCAGTCAGTCAGTCAGTCAGTCAGTCAGTCCAGTCCAGTCCAGTCCAGTCCAGTCCAGTCTCCATCTATCTGTGTGTGTGTTTGTGTATATACACTATCTGTGTGTGTGTTTGTGTATATACACTTAAGATCAAGCTGTTTGTTCTGCCAATGGTTTACCTGACTATGATCTCACCTATCTTGGGCTTTGAAACTTCAGCAGGATTATACAGTTATATCTGCCCCTGCATAGTCTAAAAGAACCCCTGCAGTCACAGCTGCCCTTCGCCAATAAACACGGACACACTGGTGTTAAAGAGTCATGAAAAAACCCCACCAGAGTCAGAGTAAATCCACATACACGCTAAAGCATTTCCATGGCTAAACTGTGCCTTTCCATTGTGTATCAGATCAACTGGCCTCAGTCAGTGTTAATTAACTTACTGTTGTGTAAAGAATTGACATGGTTTCTCCAAAACACTGTGAGCAGCAGGGGATTTGTTCGGGACGGCGGTGAATCATCGCATCACGATTTTCCCGTTTTTTTTCTTTTTTCACTGATGGCCCTAAAATAGAACAAATCAAACTTCCAGATTTCCTTGTTTTCTAACAAACCACAAAGTGCAGATCGTATTTTATTTAATGCAGAAATAAATTAAATCACAATAACAACAATGAAAAACTAATTTCTTTATTAAAAATAATTTAATTATATTTCGGTGGATGTCCATATCCAGAGCGACTTAGATTCATCTCATTGATACAACTGAGCATGGTTAGGGGACTTGCTCAGGGGCCCGGCTTCGTCTGGCTGGGATTTGAACTCCTGATGTTCGGATCCAAAGTCCAATGCCACTAAGCTTCCACCTCTCATTTTTTTATTCTGTTTAGTATTTGTTTTGGATTAGATAGATCATCCGTAATATTAATTTAGCTGTTACTATAGAAACAAAAATAAACGCCATAACTATTCTCAGAACAGACAAAAAATGAGCAACACATCCGACCTCAAATCAAGCTGTATTTACAAACATGGATATAAAACGCACTTTCGTTTACGTGAAGAGATTCGGCGGCCCGGCAGAAATGACCTGTTTAATGTCAGATCTTGTTAATTGGCGTCTTTGTCCCTTATGATAAACAAGACCAGACCGATATTGGTGCTCAGCACTCACACTTTTACATGCCCATGCACAAGCCTGTGATTCACAGATAGTACAAACCAGACATGACAAACACAACATGCCATAGGTGTGTGGTTGTATGTATGTGTGTGTGTGTGTGTGTGTGTGTGTGTGTGTGTGTGTGTGTGTGTGTGTGTGTGTGTGTGTGTGTGTGTGTATATGTGTATGCTATTTTAATCTCTGGCCTCTTGCTGAGTAGTGAATATTGATCTTTCGGATTGAACCCTGAACTGTCACTCCATTTATCTATTTTGAAGACACACACACACACACACACACACACACACACACACACACACACACACACACACACACACTCCACATCTTTAATCACCTTCCATTTGTTCCCCTGCATTTAAACACAAACACTATTAACCTTCTGAGTAATAAATCAGCTTTTTACTGGGTTCGTCCGTCATTATGCAATGTTTCATCACACGTCCACATAAATACACTCGCAAACACAAACCCAGACACACACACAAACACACCCTCCTCCTGTGCACTGAAATCAATATTAAAAGCTTTGTGCCTCCCAGCAGGCTGTAACTCTACAGGTCATTCTGCAAGGTCATCGGCATCACTGTTTAATGAATAAACACGCACGCACGCACGCAACACACACACACACACACACACACACACACACACACACACACACCCCCCATTATAGTCATTCAAATTTTTTTAATTATTTGATTATTATTGTTTTGGACATTTTCCTTTTTTTTCCACTCAAAATCAATTTGTGTCTATAATAGGCCAATTCAAGAACTATTGTTCTAGCAAAAGAGGCTGAAACATGACCTAGCAATAAAGTAAACATGACTTAGTGTTAGGTCATCGGTAATTTATACACATACACTTTATTAACATTTTTGTCCTATAAATTTACGGTCTGTAAAAATGTCCATTGTAAAAAAAGCTAGAAAAATAAACTTGAACCTGAACAGGCTTCCCAACGGCTGAGGAGGCGTCCAGCCTTTATATATGACTCCCCCTTGGAGGTAAAGGTCATTTGCCACCACTATTTGTGCCCCTGTCTTGTGCACCACCTTGAATTTGTATGATTGTCGTGCAAGACATCAACCTTGGCATATTTCAGGAGTGGAGGCAATAGAACAGGGTGGGATCTGAAAAGGTGGTCCAAGCAGGTACTGAAGGGTGGGGACCGCCCACATTATGACCGGCCCCTCTTACTCAAGGCCATCTTTCCCAAGATGTTGTGGCTGATATACAGCACCAGGTCCTTCTTTCCTCTCAAACAACTGGGCCAAACTATCTTACAGCTTTGTCAAAATGCCTTAAGCCAGGTGAGGTGCAAACTGTGCAATTTTGGCCACGATTTGTTCATCGGAATGTCACAGCTCACATGGCAGAACTTCCGGGTTTGACAGCTCTTAGGCGGGGCTAATGCTAAGCGGAGTTACAAAGTATTTTGTTTCCAAGTGAATGCCAGGCCATTCCCCAGTATTCCATGTCCAGAAAAGAGTCAGGTAGACAGTACAGCAAGAAGTTATTGAGTTATGGATGGAAATGGGGTATTTGTACAACATTATTATTAACGTTATACAAAATTAACACTACAGATTGTTTGTTTGCTGCTAGCTACCGCTAGCGAGGGAATGCAGGACAGAACGTGTCATGGATTGAAGATTTAAAACTTTGGACGAGTCTTTTTCTTGTGTGTGTTTTTGATGCGACAGTTGTCTACAGTGTTATGAGGGGGCTCATTTTCATACAGTCTGACAAGCAACAATTGCAAAGGACTATTCAAAATTGGAGAGTGTGACCCCGGCATTAGTCTGCAGAAGACAAGGGAAAGAAAAGTTAGATGAATGCTACAGCAGGCCCCCCAAACAGCAGTGATTTTACCAGGTGGATTCCTGACTCTCACAGGTCCATCCACTGGATTGGATCTGGTGCTTCCCTTTTTGGCTAGCTCAGTTAGTGGACTTGTGAAAACATTGGGTACAACCCTTCAATAATAGTTTGCCAGCCTCAGTAACTTCCTCAACTCTTTATCTTATATATTTGGTGATTTACCCGCATATGATCCAAATGGAATATCAGATGCCGAACTTCCACCAACAGAAAATGTATCTCCTTTTGTCTTCAGTTGAAAAGGTCTTTTTGTGAGATATTGGAGTCGAGGAAATCTGCTATTATTCCATTGCTAAATCCAGTGTCATAGCAGAATGTCAGCACAAGGAAAGGACTGACTTTTTGGCCTTGGGCACTGAAACCATCAGGCTGCTCTAATCACTGTGTGACTCTTCAATTACCCTCCAGGTCAAACATAGCTTTGAGCTCATTCCAAACCACATTTTTTGTGTTCTGGTAACCAGTCTGGGTGGCTGCATATTGGAGGAGTCACTGTGTGGTGCTTTACAAGGTTCATGAGATTAGAAAAGTGATGAAGTGATGAAAAAACAAATCTTGAAAATGAAAATTTTCCTTGCAACTTGGCAACCAATGTTTTCGGGGACAGTGAGATGTAGTCTGCAAAAGGGACCAGGATGAATTGGGCTGCACTTTCACTCCCAACCAGGAACCATCATCACCAGAGCCACAGCACCACAATCTCCACAGTTTTAGGAGATTAAACGGGTAAATTTAAAGTGCATTACTCCTATCTGTTTGCCTGTCCTCATAGTCTACTTCTCTGACTCTCTGTGTGAACTCCAAGGACCAATACACCAATGATCCAATGAGTTTTGCAGTCGGGAAAAGATTTATCCTCAAATGCACCTTTCTAATGGCCTAATGAGGTTTATGCCAATTCTTTTGAAGGCAACCTTAATTAAAGCTAAGGGGGTACAATGGTGCTTTTGGGGTGGTTGGTGATTTCACTGGATTTATCCAGTAGAAATTAGCTATTTAAAAGTTTAGTGTTTTATCCTGGCTACTCCATTATCCTACTTTGCGTAGATGTAAAGTAGATGTCTAAAAGTCTTACTTTCCTCTCTCTAAACAGGTGGAACCATCTGTATCCCCCAAAATTGGGGCAAGGTCCTGGTGGGTCTGCAGTCACAGTAGGGAAACCAGGCATTTCCAGGATCAGCATTCTATCATGAAAGGTCTGATCTGGATACCTGATGCAATTTAATCTCGCCACAATTAAGCAGTATAAATACAAGTTTAGGTGAATGCATAAACAAACACTATCTATCAAAGTTGGATACAGTGCAGGTAACTAGGAAATGCAAATGCTGAAGGTGTATGGGGGTTTGCATAAATATCCAAAAGTGTCAGCCAATTCCAGGGGCAAAAGCATAAAGTGACCTACCAGTCTATCAAATCTTGGGACAAATTACCCAGGGATTTGGGTATTGGGGAAGAAAATATTTGTGAGTGGAATACTGGAATGGCGAGGCACAGTGTGTAATGTGTGCAGCGTTGGTAAGGGAGGCAGTGCAGACACTGTCACCCTCAACTATGTATCAGGGAGACACCAGGGATTGGCTCTGCTCCTTTCACATCATTTCTCCTTAAAAGCAGTGCCATGCATTGAGACCCTGGAACACTTCATTACCCAAGTAAAAGTAATCAATGGTCAGAGGTTGTGCTCTCCTACATATAACTTTTGACTATACAGAATAGGTCAATCTCAATTGACACAAGACAATTAAACAAAGGAAGAAAACAACCCAGCTTTTGATCCTAAAAAGCCATAGGGAACTTCAGTTCCATGTAGCTCATTATAAACTGACTTATTCATAGCCAGACTAAAACACTAAACTTTCGAAAAGCTCTCTTCTAATGAATAAATCCAGTGAATTTGCCAGCCATCCTAAAAACACCGTTGTACCCTTTACCCTTAATTAAGAATTGGCATAAACCTTGTTGGGCCATTAGGAAGGTGCATTTGTGGAGGTCTTTTCCTGACAGCCAAACATATTGGTTCACTAGTAAAGTAGACATCTGAGGTAAAGTAGACATCTGCTGGATCTTACATCTTTGTTAAAGTAGATGTCTGAGGTGAAGGATAGGAAGGGAAAGGAGTCAGGGAGGAAACTTGGGTTGTGGATCAGTTTTGACACCCATACACCTTAGACCTTGGGAGGAGAGAGAAAGCCAAGGATACCTGGATTAGGAATCATCAGTGTTCCTCAGTTCCTCAAGCAACAAACCTCAGCAACTCAGTCAGATGTGCCAACAGTGCTACTTCGACCACATCTTTGGACAGGAATACCCCAGCGGTGTCTGTGGTGGCAGCTGCTGAATGGCAAGTTTGGCTTTCCCTGATAGCATTCACATCACATTCGGCACAAGGTTAAGGGACACAGCATTAAACATGGCTAAGGGCATTGCTTAAGGGCCCAAAGAGTGGCAACTTGGCCAAACCAGGGCTTCAACCCTCATGTGAGGGTGTGCAGGAAGACTAAATATTTTCAAATTCATTAATTTAAACCCCACCTTTTCATGCACTTTCAACAAAATTCAATAAACTGAAGCCGCTTAGCTGGTATACATTCGAAGATTTCATGTTTATGTTCAAAATTTACCCGAGACAGTCATAAGTATATTGGATATAAAAGACAAAGGGTGAAAATAATTATGTGGTAACTGCTGACTTCCTGTCTCTTAAACGGGGTAAATAAGTAACATGCAGGTTAAAACAGGCTAATATATGAATTAGCATTGCTACAAAACTTTCTTTCGGCTTCTCCCATTAGGGGGCGCCACAGTGGATCCTCCACACATTTGATTTGGCACATGTTTTTACACTGAATGCCCTTCTTAACGCAACCCTCACCATTTATCCGGGCTTGGGACCGGCACTGAAAGTGGCTGGGGTTGGTTCCCTGACCGGGGATAACCATTACCATCCCTAACCATTAGACCACCAGGGAACCAATATGAACTAGCATTGCTAATTAGCCAAAATAGTAAATGAGCTGAAAAACCCGAATGAAAATTCTACAGCATGCATAACTAGTAAAACAGAACCTAGGCATAACATTTACGATAAACCACATTGAATTTTATGATTTAGCATTTACACTAAACTATGAACTAGCGTTATAGAAATAGCCTGAATAGAAACAAATTACAATTATTTATTGTGAACGACTCATTACAAGTAAAGTGCTTTTAAAGTTCTGTAAATGTAGCTATAGTGGTGATTAATTAAGACACATCAAGTTACATGCATCAGAATAAAAGTATTGTAATAGTCAGCCGTCTTATGTCCCATTCTGGCGTTATAGCAAAGACGCAAGCTCTCAGACAGCTAATTAGCATTGTGTCTGGAAGACCGCGCTACATTATGAAGCTGCCCGGGAGGCAGAATTTCTATGCAGACTCCAAGATGCTAACTGTGTCTACCTTACATTTATGTTTGGCTATTATTCTGTAGCTGACTTATTATGCATTCACCTCACTACAATTCAGCCTGATAATGTTATTGCATGGCCAAAAAGACTGTTTGTTATGAAAGAGCAGTGGCACTGTCTGAGTTATTTATGATCTCTGAGCAGCCTGGGAGTTTAGCCAGTCTGTCTGGCAGTCGTCCATATCCATACACAGTTAATAACATTAGCCCCGGTATTTTTTCCGTTGCGATCAGATCGATCGTGACATGTTAAATTCGGATTTCAATCTCGAAAAACCTGGCAGAACAGAGCTATCTAACCGATCGGGCTTTCTGAGCTGAGGGTTACAATGGAGATGGAAAAAGTTGATGTTAAAACATGAAAAAGTATATCATTTTTCTTTGGTCTAGCTAATATGGGGAAAATATGTTTACAAAAAAAGAAATACAATATTATAAAAGCAAAAAAGTCAACTAGGACTAAAAAAATTGTAAATAGCTTTACTGTTAAATATGTGTAGGAATGTAACCAAACACAACACAAACTGGTATTATAGTAGACATCTATCTAGTAGCGATGGAAAGATCGAATCACTTTAGTGACTTGGTCCTTTGAATTTCATCCAAATGAACAAATTATTTTTTTCTTTTAGTTCATTTCCTTTAATCAGAAATAAAATTAAGTGTTACATTTACAATAAGCAGATCCCCAAAATGTCTACATACACCAACTTTGACTATATTTCCAATCATTTATATATGTATATACAACTGGATAGCATATTAAGAATGAACAACTCGCACCAGAGGACTCATTAGATGAACTACTCAGTTCTATTTCCCGTGTAATGCACTGCATAGCGTATCCAGGTTCAAGGTTTTCATCAAGTGTTTACATTGTCAATTCAGTATTGGGATTTTGTACAGGCAGTCAGTGCAATATAGACAGATTTTATATGAGGTAACAGCTTGTAATAAATATCTAAAACTTTCTTTCGGCTTCTCCCATTAGGGGTCGCCACAGCGGATCCACCGCATGCTTGATTTGGCACATGCCGTTCCTAACGCAACCCTCCCCATTTATCCGGGCTTGGGACCGGCACTGAGAGTGGCTGGGGTCGGTTCCCTGACCGGGGATCGAACCCGGGCCCCAGCGGCGAGAGTGCCGCATCCTAACCACTAGACCACCAGGGAATATTTCTTATAAACACCTGAATGTGTAAGGTTCAGTATACATCCTAGTATATGTAAACATACTGAAGTTCTGAGTATAAGGCAGTCGTAAGGTGCTGGACCGATAGCAGCAGTATGGAGGAGTAAAATAAAAATAAAAATGTAATGTGTAAAGTGCAACAGTGTCAGATTTAAAGAATTTGTACATGTACCGGTTTGTAAATAGATGTTTATAAACCGGTACCTTTGTGCAGAATTTTGCAGAGAGTATAAAGTGTCTTATGTGCAATGAAGAAGTGTGGGGTGAGCTGTAAATACTTAGAGTTCAGGAGTATGTGGGAGAGGGGGGAGCTAATGGACAGAGTTCAGCATTCTGACAGCCTGATGGATAAAGCTGTTTGAAAGTTTTGTGGAGCGTGCCTGGAGGCGTGTGATGGGTGTGAGCTATCAGTAGCTATGCTGATGGCTCTGCTAGTGAATCAGTTGTGGGAGATGTACATAAGAGAGGGCAAAGAGACACCGGTGATCTTGCTGGCTGCATTCCCTATGCGTTGCAGAGTCTTTTGACAGGAGGCAGTGCAACTTCTGTACCACACAGTGATGCAGCTGGTGAGGATGCTTTCAATGGTGCCTGGTAAAAGAAGCACATGATGAGAGGTGGGACTCGTGCTTTCCTGAGATCACGGAGGAAGTAGAGGCGTGACTGAGCTTTCTTGGTCAGTGATGTGATGTTTGTCATCCAGGCGAGGTCCTCAGAGATATGCACTCCCAGGAACTTGGTGCTGCTCACCCTTTCTGCTGCGGCACCATTGATAGTTAGTGGGGGGGTGCTGTAAAGGTCCTCTTCTGAATTCGATGACAATTTCTTTGGTTCTCACTACGTTGAGGAAGAGATTGTTGTCGGCTCACCTCGCTCCTGTAGTCGGCCTCATTGTTGTTGGTAATGAGGCCCACTACAGTCGCGTCGTCTGCAGACTTGACGATGTGGTTGGTGCTGTATCTGGGCACACAATCATGGGTCAACAGTGTAAAGAGCAGTGGGCTGAGCACACACCCTTGTGGCGCCCCCTGTGCTTAGTCTGATGGTCTTTGATGTTTTTCCGCCGACCCGTACATTTTGCGGTCTCTCTGATAAGAAATCCAGCACCCAGTTACAGAGAGGGGAGTTGAGTCCCAGGTGACTCAGTTTGTTTATTACCTGATGAGGGATGATTGTGTTGAATGCTGAACTAAAATCCAAGAACAGCATTCGCACATCGGGTCGAGGGAGGGAGAAAGGATGAATTTTATGTGCTGCATGACCAGTCGCTAAAAGCACTTCATAGTGATGGGGATCAGTGCAACGAACCGGTAGTCGTTGTGGCTGGATGGGTATGGCTTTTTTTGGGACTGGAATTAGTGAGGTGGCCTTGAAACACTTTCGAACCACTGTTTGATGTTAAAGATGTCAGTTAGTACATCCTTGAGTTCTTTTGAACAGTCCTTTAGAACCAGGTATGCTGTCTGCTGCGGCTGCCTTGCATGGGTTGATCCTCATGAGGGTCTTTTCCACACTGTCTGGAGACAGACACACAGCCTACTCCTGTTGGAAAGTTGTGATCCTCTGTGCGTGTGTGATGTTTTGGATGTCAAATCGTCCAAAGAATTAGTTGAGGCTGTTTAGCAAAGATATGTCACTGTCACAGATCCATGGTAGGGGTTTATAGTTTGTTAAAGTTTGAATGCCTGGCAGAGACTCCGGTGTGTCTCCGGTGTTGCTGAAATATCCAGATATTTTATTGCTGTGTTGACGTTTTGCTTCCCTGGTTCCACGGGACAAGTTGGCTCTTGCTGTTGCTAGGCCTGGGAAAGGCTAAAGTCGCTCAAGGTGACTTTTTCTTCTGAGTCACATTAAAGATTCAGTCAAAATTAATGAACAACCCGTCACTACTTCCTAGCACTACAGTGCACAGGTTATCTGGTTAACAGCTTAAAACATACTTATATTGTTTAGAATATGAATCTTCAGATATATGAGGCAGATGAAACATTAATTAGCAATATACTGAAACTGAACACAAGCTAGCTCATATATTAATGAGCTAAAACTGTAACTAGCATTATACTTAGCATTAACTTGATACTAAAATACCATACCAGGCTATGGATTTCACACCTTTAGTGGTGTCCTAGCCGAATCAATCCACCTCTTAATACCATCATTATGACACCACGGCTCTGCAGTTCAATATGTTTCAGATAGTTCGGTTTTATTTATTCGGTTCAGAAAGACAGCAAATCATCAATTTACTCAAGTGCCTTCTGATCTCTAACGCATGGCCGTTTCACAGGCTTTTGTAGTGCGAAAAGATGAAATAAAACCAGACGTTCTTTTCCTGTTGTGTCTCCAGGAAGACGCAGTTCTTCCTCTGCCATGTTAATCTCTGTTTTATGTGGCTCTCCGTAGTGTTGTGATGCGTCACATTCACGTAGCAGCAGTGGTGCTGAGAGAACAAAAATGATCTAAATGATCAAAATGAACTAAAAATCTATTTAAAATGTTGAACACAAATTATTGAAAAAAATGATGCATCGGTATACAAATGGCAACTTGTTTATGATGCACACCTTTTTGCTAATTGGTTAATCTTGTGTG
>NC_139600.1:3635791-3728291 GCF_946808225.1 Silurus aristotelis | reverse complement strand
ATTAGTAATATTGCACATTGTTGACTATACATAAGTAACAATGCACGTTGTTGTATATACATTAGTAATATTGCACGTTGTGTAAATTAGTAATATTGCACATTGTTGACTATACATAAGTAACAATGCACGTTGTTGTATATACATTAGTAATATTGCACGTTGTGTAAATTAGTAATATTGCACGTTGTTGACTATACATAAGTAACAATGCACGTTGTTGTATATACATTAGTAATATTGCACGTTGTGTAAATTAGTAATATTGCACGTTGTTGACTATACATAAGTAACAATGCACGTTGTTGTATATACATTAGTAATATTGCACGTTGTGTAAATTAGTAACATTGCACGTTGTTGACTATACATAAGTAACATTGCACGTTGTTGTATATACATTAGTAATATTGCACGTTGTGTAAATTAGTAACATTGCACATTGTTGACTATACATAAGTAACAATGCACGTTGTTGTATATACATAAGTAACATTGCACGTTGTGTAAATTAGTAATATTGCACATTGTTGACTATACATAAGTAACAATGCACGTTGTTGTATATACATAAGTAACATTGCACGTTGTGTAAATTAGTAATATTGCACATTGTTGACTATACATAAGTAACAATGCACGTTGTTGTATATACATTAGTAATATTGCACGTTGTGTAAATTAGTAATATTGCACATTGTTGACTATACATAAGTAACAATGCACGTTGTTGTATATACATTAGTAATATTGCACGTTGTGTAAATTAGTAATATTGCACATTGTTGACTATACATAAGTAACATTGCACGTTGTGTAAATTAGTAATATTGCACATTGTTGACTATACATAAGTAACAATGCACGTTGTTGTATATACATTAGTAAAATTGCACGTTGTGTAAATTAGTAATATTGCACATTGTTGACTATACATAAGTAACATTGCACGTTGTTGTATATACATTTCTAACATACCAGAATAAAACAAAGACCAAACAAGTCGATCTAAAAAAAGACAATGTAAAAGCAATCTTTCAAAAAGGGATCTTGAATTAGCAAATAGAATTACAGTATCGGACCAGCACAGTAAATGACTAGATTTGATAATAACACTTGTACATGATTGTATATATACAGTCCCAAAGAGAAAAGATTATACATGGAAACCATTATATATGGGAGTTGGGAGAAGAGCGGTCTGCGAAATAGCTAGTGGTCGAGGGTGTAAATGGGTTAAAAGGTTCTAAATGCTAATTCTTTAGCTTTTTTTTACTTCATAAGATTCCTAGTCGTATATTTCCTGCATGTTGAGGCCATTCATTTGAACCCTCAGTGCCTCACTGTTATCTCCGACATGCTTCTGAACTCGTGTGTGTGTGTGTGTTTAAAAGAAAGCGATTTTGCTGACACTTTGCTGTCTCCTCTGATAAACTCCCGCCGGATCTATTTTGGGCGGCCCCATGCTCACGGCTGTTCCACGATGTACCTGTGTGCGTCTGGCAGAAAGCAGTGGTGCTGGCTCGGCACCTGTGAGCGACGCGAGTGTTCCTGCTCGATAATTACACCACTCCTCCTGCTCACTGACCCTGATCACACTCTGTTACACACTCACACACCCACCCACCCACAAATACCACATGAGCTCAAGGTCAATTTAAAAGCCAACACCTCGAATTGCAGTTATTTCTACCTGAAAATGGCAAAGAAACGAGCTCACGCCTCCGTCACCGCAGGGAGGAGTGAAAAACGATCTCGAAAATAGCGCCTGATTCACGTTCGTTAACAAGTTTTCAGATTCGTCCCTGCACAAACAAATAATTTTTTATTTCTGCCCATTATAATTTCTTTTTTATATTTATAATTCTATATTTAATTAGTTTGTAACAGAATTTTTTATATATTTATATATTTTTTTAAAATATATTTTTCTGTTTTTTTTAGTTTTTTTTTTTTATTCAATTTTTTATTTGTAAAGCGTTTTTAACAATAAGGTTATATAAAAGAATGGATTGCTGCTCGTTTTTTTGATGTGATTCTCTTGCTGGTGTGTTTTTACTCCTGGTCCCCTGGTCCAGCGCATAATCCTGGATGCTTTTCCCATCTCACGCTAACCAGGAGCTACTAATCACCTGGGAGGGTGTTCAGGATGGAACTCACACACACACACACACACACACACACACACACACACACACACACACACACACACACAAGCTGTTCTGATTCAGCAGTTTCCTTAATGAGCTGCTGCTGAAAACAACATCAGTGTGCACCCTTTCATGTACACCACGCCATGCGTAACTAATGCACACAATATTCACAAATCAGAGTGTAACCTGGTTTTAAACACACACACACACACACACACACACACACACACACACATACACACACACTGATCAGGCATAACATTATGACATTATAACATTATGACCGGTGAGTGAATAACTGATTATCTATATCTATATCTATATCTATATATATATATATATATATATATATATATATATATATATATATATATATATATATATATATATATATATAAAGCTCAAATACCACTGACTGACTCACTCACTCATCACGAAATCTCAAAAACCACTGAACGGTTGCAATGAAATTTGGAACATACCTTCCTCTTGGGTCTTAGGTGCTCACTAAGAAAGGGTTTTGAAAAATTCGCCCTGGATCGCGGCTAACTCGCGAAAAACTCGATTTCTCACGCATTGTAAACTATTCGAAATAACATTACGGATCCTAATAAAACTTACTACATTGTTTTTTATTAGATGTCGGTACTACAAAGGGGTAGTACGTTATTTGTTGACGTTACGTTCTGATCTCTGATCATCCAGTCCTGCTCAGTGCTTACTGCTTATTGCCATATTGCTTAGCGTTCTGCTTTCCGTAGCGAAGCACGGGTACTTTCAGCTAGTCTCTTTATAAGGGCAACTGTTAGTGGGTGGATTTATTTATTGAGCAGCAAGTGAACATTTTGTCCTCAAAGTTGACGTGTTAGAAGCAGGAAAAAATGGGCAAGTGTAAGGATTTGAGCAAGTTTGACAAATAGTGATGGCTAGACGACAAACCTCCAGCTCTTGTGGGATGATCCTGGTCTGCAGTGGTCAGTATCTATCGAGAGTGCTCCAAGGAAGGAACAGTGGTGAACCGGCGACAGGGTCATGGGGCTCGAGGGTTTTTCTGCTTCCTCTCTGCTGATCTAAATTCAGACAGCCAGTTCTAACAGCCAGGCGATGGGACAAGAAGTCTTCTTGGGTTTAGTGGTCAAGGGGCAGAGGAGGTCCATGGTTGAGTAGAGAGAGGAGATGAAAAGGAGTTAACCTTGAGAGGAACCAGACACAAAAGGGAACCTCATTCTCATCTGGGTGACACCAAATGTCCATTTCGATTGAATTCAGTAAGACCTCAGAGAAATCTGGATCTGATTTTGTAAACAGGACAAGCAGTGGTGGTGAACATCAGATAAAACAACTATATTCATATACACACAGTTAAATATCCTCATACATAGTAACATTTATGGTATAATTATGTTTCTTACATATAATAATGCATAATTATAGACTAGCACTCTCAGGTTGAACTATGACACTTTGATACATTTAGTCTACTCTTCTAGGAAGATGTATCACTAGATTTTAGTGTGTGCTTGAGGAGATTTGCTTCATAGCAGGCCATTCATTTTTATTTGTAGAGCACTTTTAACAATCGACAATGTCTTACTGCAGCTCTACACAGATAATGCACTTAAAAACTCTGAGACTTCATGAAGAATTAATAAACATTGAGAGGAACCAGACTCAAAAGGAAACCCGTCCTCATCCTCAACACGAATGTCCATTCATTACAGTTCCATCAGTGTTAAGGTGTTCAGTGATGAGGTGTTCAGTGATGAGGTGTTCACGCAACCCGAGGTCCTGAACCATTGAAGCAGACTGTTAATAATAATTACAATCCAAATCCAGTCTCATAGTCATGGATCATTAGGCTGTTAATGTGGAACCATCCAGTTATTCACATATGGCTGGAAGAGTCAGGTGTCCCAGTACGTTTGTCTATATAATGTATGTACACATATTCAGTTGTGTTTAAAAATGATGTCTAGCACAGAAAGAGTGAACATTCGCAGCAGCAAACTTGTCTTCGTAAACTTCAGACAGTTATTAGCAGCTTGCAGATCCATTTCAGACCGGCTTCATCATCACAGATGTAATCAGCCCGAGTTTGTCCTGCCACGCCATCTGTTTTGTTCCACAACTTTTTGTCGCAGTTGCTGACGGAAGGAAAAGTTTCACACTGACAATGTGTTTTTGCTGGGAAAGCCATGTTTTTACTTTTAAACAGTTTTTGGCTCAGAAGCAATTGATTGTCTCCATGCAGAAAATAATGTACCTATAGTGTATAAATGTGTATATTTAAATATAGGGCTCAAAGTTGGCCCAGGGTGACCTTTGATTTGACCCACCATGCCATATATGAGAAGAAGAGAAAAAAGGGAACAAGTGTCATTGACCCAAATCTTCATTTCAGGTTAATCATTGCATTTTTATTAAATTTTTAAGAAATCTCAGCAAGACCTTCCCCTGTGAGACGACTTACAGTCCCATGAAGTGTAAACTGAGAACTTTCAAACTAACTCACATCTACATTATATATATATATATATATATATATATATACAGTGAGGAAAATAAGTATTTGAACACCCTGCTATTTTGCAAGTTCTCCCACTTAGAAATCATGGAGGGGTCTGAAATTGTCATCGTAGGTGCATGTCCACTGTGAGAGACATAATCTAAAAAAAAAAAATCCAGAAATCACAATGTATGATTTTTTTAACAATTTATTTGTATGATACAGCTGCAAATAAGTATTTGAACACCTGAGAAAGTCAATGTTAATATTTGGTACAGGAGCCTTTGTTTGCAATTACAGAGGTCAAACGTTTCCTGTAGTTTTTCACCAGGTTTGCACACACTGCAGGAGGGATTTTGGCCCACTCCTCCACACAGATCTTCTCTAGATCAGTCAGGTTTCTGACCTGTCGCTGAGAAACATGGAGTTTGAGCTTCCTCCAAAGATTCTCTATTGGGTTTAGGTCTGGAGACTGGCTAGGCCACACCAGAACCTTGATATGCTTCTTACAGAGCCACTTCTTGGTTATCCTGGCTGTGTGCTTCAGGTCATTGTCATGTTGGAAGATCCAGCCTCGACCCATCTTCAATGCTCTAACTGAGGGAAGGAGGTTGTTCCCCAAAATCTCGCAATACATGGCCCCGGTCATCCTCTCCTTAATACAGTGCAGTCGCCCTGTCCCATGTGCAGAAAAACACCCCCAAAGCATGATGCTACCACCCCCATGCTTCACAGTAGGGATGGTGTTCTTGGGATGGTACTCATCATTCTTCTTCCTCCAAACACGTTTAGTGGAATTATGACCCAAAAGTTCTATTTTGGTCTCATCTGACCACATGACTTTCTCCCATGACTCCTCTGGATCATCCAAATGGTCATTGACAAACTTAAAACGTGCCTGGACATGTGCTGGTTTAAGCAGGGGAACCTTCCGTGCCATGCATGATTTCAAACCATGACGTCTTAGTGTATTACCAACAGTAACCTTGGAAACAGTGGTCCCAGCTCTTTTCAGGTCATTGACCAGCTCCTCCCATGTAGTTCTGGGCTGATTTCTCACCTTCCTTAGGATCATTGAGACCCCACGAGGTGAGATCTTGCATGGAGCCCCAGTCCGAGGGAGATTGATAGTCATGTTTAGCTTCTTCCATTTTCTAATGATTGCTCCAACAGTGGACCTTTTTTCACCAAGCTGCTTGGCAATTTCCCCGTAGCCCTTTCCAGCCTTGTGGAGGTGTACAATTTTGTTTCCAGTGTCTTTGGACAGCTCTTTGGTCTTGGTCATGTTAGTAGTTGGATTCTTACTGTTTGTAAACCTCAAACAGGTGCATCTAATTTAGGATAATAAATGTAGTGGAGGTGGACATTTTAAAGGCAGACTAACAGGTCTTTGAGGGTCAGAATTCTAGCTGATAGACAGGTGTTCAAATACTTATTTGCAGCTGTATCATACAAATAAATAGTTTAAAAATCATATATTGTGATTTCTGGATTTTTTTTTTAGATTATGTCTCTCACAGTGGACATGCACCTACGATGACAATTTCAGACCCCTCCATGATTTCTAAGTGGGAGAACTTGCAAAATAGCAGGGTGTTCAAATACTTATTTTCCTCACTGTATATAATCCATAATATCATGTCTCTGTAAGTCATCTTCAGCCCAATTTGGAAAAATGTATACAGGTATAATAATATACTGTTGCTTGAATGCCTGTATTAGGCAATGAACTCTATTGTACTTAATGAGATTGTTGGTTAAAGCTCTGAGTTACCACTCTTGGGCCCTTAAGCAAGGCCCTTAATCCTCTGTGCTCCAAATCATCAATTTATTAAATTTCCTTCTGACTGCTAAAGCATGGCCCTTTGTAGTGCAAAATAAATCAAAAACAAATATTGGATTTGTATGTTTTTATTTATAAAAAATTATAATTTTTTGTACTTTATTATTTATATATTAATTTATTTCTATATTAATTCGGCACTCCATACCTGGCTGGCACTATAGTGATATATGAGGGCCTTCTAAGAAGGGTGTGTGTGTATGAGAGAGAAAGAACAAATCTTCCCTGGGAAGCTGTTCACGCTGTCAGACTTGCCTTTGCGCCACCTGTACCAGGCACTTGACCCATTTTTGATGATGCTCGATTCCTTCTGTCAAAAACGTTAATGGAAATGTGAGTGTGTATGCGTTCGCATGTGAGGCTGAGTGGGTGTAAGTGTGTGTGTGTTTTGGCTCTGATCACCAAGGTTACAGCAGGTAACCAACCAGGTGACTACTAGGTTCAGCTGCATGCTCGTACAGGATCTCTTTTAGCCGAGTCGTACAGAAAGGGAGGAAGGTAACTTGGTTAGTAACACATCATTGAGAAAAGATCAGTGAACCTTTGTGCCTGTAACTGGGGAACGGTGTCCTCCTGGAAGAAACCACACCCACTTATGATAAAGTTATATGGGATCAGTCGGAGGAACTTTGTATTGATTCGCTTGTGTCTGAGAGCACAATTGGCAAAACCGAACACACCTCGGTTACGCAGCATGCTCAGACAAGTGTACGTAATCCAAGTGGGAATTTACACCACTCTAATTAGTGTGTGTGTGTGTGTGTGTGTGTGTGTGTGTGTGTGTGTGTGTGTGTTTGTACGACATAACAGTATAAATTCATCTAATTCGAACCAGGGTGATGAAGACGAAGAAGAAGACCAGCCCCTGACCCTGTCATGGCCCGAGAGCAACCGTAAGCGCTTCACATACCTCTTCCTCCTCCCAATCGTCTTCCCGCTGTGGATCACGCTGCCCGACGCCCGTAAGCCCGTAAGTGTGTTTTGACGAAGGCTACATTTTGACAACCAACACCTAAAAGTATGCAGTGTAACTTTATGATCTGTAGGGGGCGCTGTAGAGCAAATTAGCATAGTCAAGGCTTTGTATGCGCATCTCCATTAGATTTTCAACTCGGTACATATATTAAGATGCATATGAAGCAGCTACCAATGTGATTTACCCCACATACGATTCAGTGCCATCCGATTTCAATTTAACGCAATGCGATTAGATGGGAAAAAATACGATGCTATGCTATTCAAACCGATAGTTTACATTTATTTCTTCAGTACAGACAGACCGCAAATCATAAATGTACTTAAGTGTTTCTAACTTCTAGCACATGGCATTCTTTTTTTCCGTTAAATCTCCTCAAAGATGCAGCTCTACCTCTGCCATGTTAATCTATATTCTATGTGACTCTCAGGACACGCCGCTGTCTCCGTAGTGTTGTGATACATCATATTCACGTTCTGTAGCAGCAGAGTGGTGGAGAGAACGCGCTCGAGAAACAGTTTAGCGAGGAGAAATCGATCTAAGTAGAAATTATCGGTCACAAATTCTCAGTCTTAAACTTTAGCTATACTACATTTTAAAGTAAAAAAATCTGTCAACCACATTTGGCAAAATCAGCGGTCAAACACGCAGCAAGTCATCAATCAGGGTCGAGCGCACGTTCTGTTTAAAACTTGTTTTGAATGTTTTAACTTTTATGTTGGCACACCAATGGAAATCGCTAAATCTTACCATCCCTACTTTGTATATGCCTCCTAGGTCTATCAGCTCACCCATTAGACACTCAATTATTCAATTCTGCCCCAGGTTTGACTCCTTGAACATCGTAGAATTAAACCAGTTCTGTCGATTTGAAGACAAAATTAAATGTTTATCATAGTCAAAAACCTTTATATCTTTTTTAATTTCTAGAAAAACCTTTAGCGGAAGTGTTAGCTAAGCCTCCAGCTGCGAATCCGGCTATGTAATAAATCTTATTATAGTTCCTAAACCACCTTTTCCACGTTCCACGATCTGACGTTGGCCCAAAAGGTATTTATAAAAATACTGAAACTGAACATTAACCCACCTTTTTTTTGTTTATTATTGCAGACGTCAAAGAAGTTTTTTCCCATCACATTCCTGGGCTCCATCTGCTGGATTGCTTGCTTCTCGTACCTGATGGTGTGGTTGGCTCACCAGGTGCAGGACAAAAACAAAACACACAGCACGCGAGACAAAATACAAACATGCTGCAGTCAAAACATAGCACAAGTGTTGCCTTATATTGACTCAGAACACATAAACACACAGTATCTATAAACCTAAACACACAGTATCTACACAATGCTATACAAGACACAAAAAAGACCCTTCCAGAAGGCTGCAGTAAAAAGCAGATAAAGTGAAGTATGAGAATTTTTTCTTTCTCCTGGTTCGTACCGAAGTTATCGACTAATTCGAGAAAATCACATCAGCTGCATCAGCAACACTCCTCCTGCAGCTGCCAAAAAAATAGCCGGTGCTGCTTTATGACTCATTGCTGCATAGAAGAATGACTCAAAGATTTCATTTGGCTTTATGAGCAACTTATTGACGTCTTGTTTCTTTTCTCCTTTGTTAGCAACGAGTGTGGGCCGACGTGTCTGGGGAGGAAAGTTTGGCAGTTTGTAAAGTTGTGAAGCAGCAGGAATAACTAATAACTGTAATCTGGCTCGCTTTGGGGAGTTTGTTTTCTGCGGTGGTGGACAATAAGGAAGTCAATTCATTACTGTACTTTAGAAGCTTTTTGCACGTATCTGTACTTCTATTTGGGGAGACTTTCACTTTAACTTAAGTTTTAACTCGACTACATTTCGCAAAATCACAGGTCAAACACGCAGCAAGTCATCGATCATGGTCGAGCGTACGTTCAGTTTTTAAACCTGTACAGTTCGACGTCAGATCAACAGCAGGCAGAACATTTTTAGAGAGGAATAAATGACGGAAGAATATCCAGACTCGAACTCGCCACAACACCCGTGACCTTATTTTCGTAATATTTTTGAAGTCGTTGAAATGAAAGTTTCAGGCACATTTACATTAGAGTCTTTTCACATAAACTACACATAACATAAGCAAAGAGTCTCGAGACAAAAACGATAAACATTAAGTCAAGTCAACGGCTGCTCATCAGGGATAAATACACACCATTCACCTTCACTGTTGATTTCTGTAAAGCTGCTTTGAGACAATGTCTATTGTGAAAAGCGCTATAGAAATAAACTTGACTGTGGCAAGGAAAAACTCCCTTAGATGTTATGAGAAAGAAACCTTGAGAGGAACCAGACTCAAAAGAGGAAACATTCTAAACATAAATCCTAGTACTTTGGATTCTTAAGGTACATTTGAAGGCAAATATTTTTGTGCCTTTACTCAAGTGAAAGTTTAAAGGGACACTTTTACTGGGGTCATATTTTAGTGGATCTCTACTTTTACTCAACTACATGGTTTGTGCACTTCGTACACCATTTATTTTATGTGCATCGTGGTTATTTTATGCTCTAGAAACCACATCCAAAACCATTTAATGTATTGAAATACTCCTGCACTGAGGAGCTAACAGTCTTCCTATAGATTTGCAACCATTTTAATCCCCAAATCTGCAAACCATTGTTTATCAAATTTCTAGATCAATTGCCTTAATATTATACTGAGATACTGAAACAAAATATCAATGATATTAAATAGCAAAATTAAAACGATAACAATTAACAATATTTCTGTATACAATATATAACAGTGGCAGGCCGTACATTTTGCCTCTCTGTCTTCAGTGGTGTCCTACCAGAATCAGTCCACCTCTTAATACTCTCATTATGACGGCTATAAAAAAACATCAATGTTATAGAGAAACGCAGTATAACAGAGCGCTGCATCGCAGACAGGAATCTCATACAGTGAGAATGAATGTTGTTACTAAAGCAAGAAACCCAATGAACACAATTCAACACGTCTCCTTTCACTGTAGCCCCAACTGCACCGCCCACATACATCATCTCTCGATCGATATTAACTTCATAAAATGGTTGTGCATTTGTCTTCTGCGCATTAAGGTTTTCCTGGGGATTTAAAATAAGGGCAATTGTGTGTGCAAATTATACAGGAAAGAAAACGCATATAAACTATACATTTTATGCTACGAAGCACCCACAATTCTGATTTCTGAGGGCAGATTCCGTTTTAACCCAGCAACACGTGATGTGAAATCCGAATACAACCAAGCACAACCAAGAGAAATGCTGTGAAATGAAGATAATAGACAATTGGAATAATTTAATACATTTTCATGGATGAAAATATATTAAAAGTAAGTCATGGATTTTGATTTTAGGAGAGTTTAGGCCAGCAGAGAAGGTCTTGCCCTGCCTGGCCCTGATGGCCTTCCATTGTATATGATTTGATAATACTGTAACTCGTACCCAACACTATTGAAACTTTCAGATGGTTCAGGATCGATAATGTAAAGGGATGAAATTAACAGCTTCCAGGTAAACAATTCTAGTTCAAAGATATGCAGTGAATCATTTAGGACTCTAGAGGGAAACTGGATCTCATTCCAGTGCTACTCTGTTTTGGAAACAGGTCGGCGAGACCATCGGCATCACAGAGGAGATCATGGGGCTTACGATCCTGGCAGCTGGAACCTCCATTCCGGATCTCATCACCAGCGTCATTGTGGCACGAAAAGGTCTCGGGGACATGGCGGTGTCCAGCTCGGTTGGCTCCAACATCTTTGACATCACAGTGGGGTAAGAAGCGTTCTGCATACAGGCTTCTTATCATAACTACACTATAGGGATCAAAGTATTAGGAGCCCTGACATTTCCAACCATACGTGGGTCCTTCCAATAAAGATTCTTTCACAAAGTTGGAGGCACACAATTCTGTAGGATGTCTTTGGATGTGGTAGCATTTAATTGTCTTTTTACTTGAACTAGGAGACTCAAACCTGTTCCAGCATGACACAAAGTGCACAAATCCAGATCCATGAAGATCTGCTTTGTATGAGTAGGAGTGGAAGTTCTCCTGCTTTAGAGCCCTGACCTCAACCCTGTTGAACCTTTGGGATAAATTGAAACTTTACTCCAGGCATCCGAAAGAAAAAAAAGAAAGGAAGGAAGGAAGGTGGGCGGGCGGCAAGCAGGCAAGCAGGCAGGCAGGCAGGCAGGCATGCAGCCGACACAGTGATAAAAAATGTCCTTTTCCCAGCTTCTCTGAGACGTGTTGCAGCCATCAAATTCAAAATGCCCCTATTTATTTATTTATTTATTTATTTATTTATTTATTTATTTTTACTTCAAATGGTATATATTCTCAGTTTACACCTTTAATATGTATTTTGTGATTAGTTGTAAAAAAGAATACAGATTTATAAGATTTTTAATTCATTGCCCTCTGTTTATATTTACATTTCACACAGTGTCCCTACATTTTTGGAATTGGGGTTGTATAAATGAAATTAAACGCCAATACTTACCTGTAATTTCCTGCCTGTGCTTAGGTTGCCTTTCCCATGGCTCATGTACACTCTGACGAACGGTTTGCGTCCCGTGGCAGTGAGCAGCAACGGCCTCTTCTGTGCGATCGTGCTCCTCTTCATCATGCTCCTCTTCGTCATCATCTCCATCGCTGCCTGCAAGTGGAAGATGAGCAAGCTGCTGGGCTTCATCATGTTCCTCCTCTACATCGTCTTCCTAGTGGTCAGCGTCATGCTCGAGGACAAGATCATCGTCTGCCCCATTTCCATCTGACACTCTGCCCGCCCACCCTCCAGCAGTCCAGCAAAGCACCCTTTTGGCGAAGCTCCGCCCCTTTTCATTAACAACTTGAACCTCAGCTTTAGTTCCTTTAAAAAAAGAAAAACTACCCCTTTAACACATCAGTGTCTGTTTTAACTCTGTCTTGAAATGTTCACTATATAAATGCATCGCAGCGTCGTCCTCAGAAAGCCTCATGTGTCCCATGTCTATTAGAACCCTTCGCTTGGCCTTTAACTGGGATGGATGGATGGATGGATGGATGGATGGATGGATGGATGGATGGTTGGAAGGATGGATGGATGGATGGATGGACAGACGGATGGATGGACGGACGACGGAAGAATGGACGTTATGCGAATTTATAAACTTTCTGGATGCCAGCTCTCTAGAGGAGTTTTTTTTTCTTGCCAGAAAGTTATTTATTTACTAGTGCTGAGCGATACAAGGTTCCACAAACTGTTCAAAAACCATTAAAACCAGTGCTATATATTCCTTAGTTATTCCCTAAAACCTTTTTTTTTTCCTTTGTAAGGATGTAAAAGTACAAAGTTAAATTAGCAACTGTTAAATTATGTTTATTTCAGTAGAGACCTGATAATCGTTACAAAGTGAAGAAGGGGAAAGTTTTACCAAACAGCAATAAATAATAAATAAATAAATAATAATAAATAAAAAAAAATAAAGCAGTTATCCTTTTATAGTTTTTTTACTTAGACAGTGGGGTCATGGAATAGTTTTCTACTCAATTTTATTTATTTTTATTAAAATACAGATTTGATTATAGAATTCCAACGATGCAGAAAGTGTGTAATGACTTACTTTGTTATTGAGTGGAAGGAAGGAGCTGATGAGAGTAAACATCTGTTCAATCTTAATCATAATCTTCTAATCTGAATTCTGAAGTAAACTAAAAGTTTTGTTTTAATAGATGAAAAATGATTTGCAAATTTGAGGTTTGAAATGAAATCTAAAGATGAGAGGGTTTTTTTTCTCTCTCTTTTTTAACCCAGAGGATAAACTTTATCGCTCAGCACTAGTGGCTTGATTTGTTTAAGTGATGAAATAGAGTGAGAGAAAGAAAGAAAGAAAGAAAGAAAGAAAGAAAGAAAGAAAGAAAGAAAGAAAGAAAGAAAGAAAGAAAGAAAGAAAGAAAGAAAGAAAGAGTGTAAGAAAAAAGTGAGAGAAAGAAAGAAAAAGGAAGAAAGAAACAGAGTGAGATAAAAATAAAGGGAGAAAGAAACTAAGAATGAAAAATGGAGTGTAAGAAAGAATATAGAGAAAGAAAAGAAAGAAAAACAGTGAGAGAGAAAGAAAGAAAGAAACTAAGAAAGAAACTAAGAAAGAAACTAAGAAAGAAAAAGAGTGAAAGAAATATCAAAAAGGAAGTGAGCGAGAGAGAGAGAGAGAGAGAAAGAGAGAGAAAGAGAGAGAGAGAGAGAAAGAGATATTAGAGAGCGAGAGCATTGGGATGTGCTACAGTATGCACTAAATTTGCTTTGCCGAACCTAAAACTGGGAATTTTCCTCCACACTCCGTCTCACTTTCCAGCTTGAGAACAAATCCACAGTTGGGATTTGCACGAGTGCTACAGCGAGCAGCTTCACATCATCTAAAGACCTTCTTCTGAAATGAAGAGAGCGCTCCAGGGACACCTTCGTTTTTTTTTTAGCTTTCAGGAAAACGTGGACAAACTGAACAACAAAACTGAAGACTGAAAAGAAGAAGGAATTGGTGAATGTGGGCCGCCATTTTGTACATCCATATGGAAGTCCTCCTTCCACTTTAAAACTCATCTGCTCCGTTATTTTTGCTTGTGCATCAGGCGGCCAAGTAACGATTCTCCCTGGTAGTTACTACAATAATCGATCCAGCCGCTAGACCTAGTAGAAGTTTCGCAGCATTTAAAATAATCACCTTAAAAAAAAATAAAAAAAAAAGATTCATGATCTGTAACTCAGCACGCCCCCCACATTTCACACTCGTAGTGGTATAATCCGATAATCTAGATTAGCCTCCTAATATAGTATGCAAAAAAAATAAAAACACAGTAAAGGAGCGGACTGTTGAGTAGATGCTTATAGACCTACTAGCCTGTAGATAGTTCTTATATAAAGATATATATATATATATATATATATATATATATATATATATATATATATATATATATATATATATATATATATATATATATATATAATCTCTCGCACTGAAGAGGCTATGTGCAATAATCTCATTCAATATTTAAGCGCAAATGATTTTTCCGGGTCATCGTTTCATGTGTAAACACTGATGTAGCCTAATTCATCACGATATTCACATTTAATCCTCCATTAAACGGAGACAATTTCCTACGTGTTTTGTATATCGATTAGTGCAACAAACGGGAATAAATCTGTTTGATTTGTGGTTTTAGAGCATAAGGGCCACTGTTTTGGAAAAACATTTCTGACCTTTGAGTCTCAGTGATGCTTTAAATCCACACTCAGAACATATCGGGAGAAACACAGCCGTTTCGATTCATTTTGGAGTTCAGACGCTTGTCCATCACATTGACGTTATGGCCAGTCACTAGGACAGAGTGGAATAAACTGACCTGATACACACTGCTACGGTTTTCAATACGAATTTTCAAATGTGTACACCTTATGGAAAGTTCCTCAATGTTCGCAATGCAGAATTGAAAATGATAAGTGGTCATGAGTTCAATTCCCAGCACCACCAAATTGGTGCTCCTAGCCCCCTTGAGCAACTAAACCCTTTAAAAACCAACCTAACCCTCTGAACCCAGCTCTTGAAGACCGACCCTTTGAAATCCACCAAGAACCTTCTAGATAATAGAACCATGTTCTTATTAGATACCAATATAATTAAGAGCTATAGTACTTACACTGTGTTCCTACCGTAATACTGACATTAGGGTTTACTGTCCAAAGTAATTATTCTCAAATATTAGCAAAAATTTACATTAATTTTTTTAGTTGTACAATTTCATAGTTCTGCCAAATTATACGTAATTTGCAATACTTTTTTTTTTTTCTTTCCACAAACTCATAAGTCACTTCAGGCATTCATTTTAAGTGATGTCATTTCCTTTTGATACGGCATGTGCTAATAGCCAAAAAACCATGAAAATCTATATTTTATCTATGCTTAAAGCTACTTTATAAGAGGAGAGATACGAAATATACACTTTTACAATTTCTTCACACTAATGAGAATTATACAACAGACTGTAATATACAATGTCTTCACGCAGATTATATCTCAAAGATCCTGATATAATAGTAATAAAATTTGATAAGCAGAAACTTTCTGTACGACAGTAGCTAGCTATACATCTGGAAGCCATATTTTACAACTCTATTTCCTCCCATATCACATCCACTTTTGTCAACAAGTCATGGTCCTCGTTTTTAATAATGAAAGCGATCAGACACGATTTTTTAATGAACTACTGCTTTTTACCGCCAAACGAATACGTCCCAGGAACAGATACTTCCTGTGGTCATGATTTTTTATTTAAAACAGTCTATAAATGACAGAGAAAGAAATGAAGAAACCCCTTACAAATGAGATGCAATAAAAATTATAGGATAGGAGCAATTGAAAATCTAAACCCAAAATTATATTTAAAATAAATAAAGAAATGAACTTGTAAAAGATTTGCTGTGAATCTTAAAACATTTGATTGTGATACATCAAATAGACATGAAAACGTGTCAAGGAAACGGAAAGTGAGAAAAGTACGTTGGAAAGTATGAGGAGAAGCTGAAAACGTAGCGGTTCATACCAGCATCTCTAGTTTAGAGTTGCGACTGACCATTTTACATCATTTCGATAGTTTGTAGCTTGTAAAGAAATGTAGGTTTGACTTGTAGGTTTGTATCTGTGGCTGCCTGACTGGCCACGCCCACCAAGCTATCTACAGCTACATGACTGACCCCACCCACTGAGATATCTGCAAGTACATTACCCGCCACACTCAATTTGCTATCTGCAGTTTATTTCCCATCCAATGAGATATCTGCAGCCACCTGATTAGCCTCGCCCACTCATTACAACTAGCCCCACCCCTTTACCAGGGTATTTAATTTAAAACTAAAGTGTGTTTCGGCACATAGAGTAACTACCAACTAATACAAACCTACCACACCTAAAATGTGTAAAAAGTGTGTTGTATCTGCAATATTGGAAACGCTGCATCTTTGCGGTTTCGAAAGTATTTTTTTAATTAATGTACGATTACATTTGACAGCAAAAATTACATTTGACAGAAATTATTGTTTTTAATTGAAAATACAATGTTCACTTTCATTTGCAAGTATATCATTTATTCTAGCCCTCTTTGGTTGCGACTTTTTTTTTTTTTTTTTTGTAGGAAATACAAAAAGATAACTTTTTTAGTTTTATTACATTCTGAATAATATAAAAAGAAAAATTTAATCTTGATGGACAATAAATAACTTCATAACCACTCCAGAACATAAAGATTTAATAACACTGTTTTCCCCTGAAATATATAATATTTAATAAAGCATACTCGTCTATAGGATTTGAAATGTCTTTATTTCTAATTTATATAATTCGGATAATCCGTTATATATTTAATTTAATAAAATATATTACAGGTGTGTTCCAAACTGCAGTGTATTTATATTACTGGGATTTTTTAGTTTTTTTTTTCACCCTCAAACCCAATGATTGTATGAACTCCATCTCTATACAGAAAAAAAACCTGGTGTATATTTTAGACCATCGATGTTCACCCGAGACATTAAATTTAGTTTAAAAGTTCCTTAGGAGCAGAAAACACGCGGAACTTCTAATTAAGTCACTGCTGTGGACCAGATTGGACACTTTTTTACAAACACTTACGACTGTGTGGTTTTATTTTTAGGACCAATACAGAAAAACAGCTCACACTATTCTTCATCATCATCATCATCGTCGTCATCATCATCATCATCATCACAAAGACGGGATTCACGTCATTTCCATCACTGAATGAGTACATATATACAGTACACCGGATCATGTAACTTGTGTAAAAGAAATATATATGTATAAATGCAAAGTATGTAATACATGAAATAAAGGTAAATCATGATAATGTGCTCAGTTTAATTTTTATCGAGAAAATACCTAATGATATAAAACAATAATGATATTTAAATGTATTTATTACTATTTTGCCTTTTCAGGATTCTATAAAGACTCTCCAGGTTCATTTTTATATTTTTAATGGACTATCTACAATTCGCTGCCCAGTGTTCACACTAAAGCAGAGTTTCAGAGACTGGATTGTTGCAAGGCACCGAGGCTACAACAAATTGTTGCTGCACTGAAGATTTCCAAGAGCACATTGGCCTCAAATGAAAGTAGTGTGGAGAGCAATCTGGAGAGAAGGGCTAGTAATAGAAGTTACCAAGAACCTGATGGTCCTGTGTAAAATACATTTCCAGAAGGACAACCATCACTGCAGCCCTTGACAGATCTATGGGATTTATTGGAGAATGTCTCAAAAGAAGCCTCTCCGCAGTGCAAAACCCATGGAAGCCCTCTTAGATTAGAAAAAAAGCTCTCTAAAACATTGGGAAGCAAGATTCTCTGTTCTAATGAAACCAATTACCAAGATTGGACTGTTTGGCCTCAATTCTAAATATTATGTCTGGAGGAAACCAGGCACAGCTCATCATCTGAGTGAAACTATCCCAAAAGTAAAGCATGGTGGAGGCAACATCATGCTGTGGGGGTGTTTTTCTGCAGCAGGGATTTGGGAATTGATCAGGGTTGAGGGAAAGCTAAATGAAGCAAAGTACAGAGATATCCTCAATAGAAACCTGCTCCACAGCACTCAGGTCCTTAGTCTGGGCTAAAGGTTTAACTTTCTACATGACAACAACCCTAAATACACAGCCAAGACAACACAGGAGGTACTAAGGGAAAAATAAGCCCTGACTTTAACTCTAGTAAAAAATCTCTGGAGAGGCCTGAAAGTGTGGGTCCACCAAAGGTCCCCGTCCAACCTGACTGGTCTTGAGAGGATTTGCCCCAAAGAACAGCAGAAATTCCCCAATCCAGGTGTGCAAACTTTGCTGTATCATATCCAAAAAGACTGTAATTGCAGCCATACGTGCAAGTACTGAGCAAAGATTCTGAATACTTGAAACCTGCCAAAAGCTGATCAACATCTGAATTCATTTAGTCACACCGTAAAAAGACGAATGGATGACATCGCAAAAAGCACATTTCCCATCCCCCATTTATCAACAGCTACTTACACCTATCTCGCATCTAAGCAGGTGTGTGTTAAAGTTCTTACTTAAGGGTCCACCTGTCTCATCTTGGTGCTGCTGGGATTTAAAACTCGTGAGCTTCTGTTTCGAAGCCCAACGTCTTAACCACTTCCACTTCCACTCACAGACCATTGTGGTAAGCCAGAGTAATGCCATTTTACTGTAAAATCAGCGAGTATGTCAAGTTTCACTTCACAAGTTCCTGTCGATATCTGGTGAACATGCCAACTCATTATATATCTGAACCAACATGGCTACCATTCTATACATGCAGGTTTTCTTTTTCTCCAAATTGATTTCTAATCTATTCCGATTCTATGGGCAGGTAAAATCGTGTACAAAACATAAAAGTATATAAGTACAAACTTTATACGTAAAAGTTTGAGATATATCGAATCATCCACAATGTTTTTAATTAATATTTATTGTTCTGTTGTTGTTTCAAGATTATTTTTGTAAATTAACTCTACACATGCATTTTAATTTTATTTTAAAATAAAGAGATTTAAACTCTTTAGCCTTAAGTCATTATTTATAAATTAACCAAGGAAGGCATTTTTCCGCTAGTGAGATGGAAATAAATTGATTTTATTTATAAAAGAAAATATGCACAGGAATAAAATAAAACCTGCAAAAACATTACTAGAACTGTCTTTAATAAATGTATTTATTTTATTGGATGCTATGACGGTATTTTAGTGCCACATAAAATAAAAACAAAAAAAATCTAAGATTATGAGATTAGTCATAGCAATACAAGAATAAAATTATAAGAATAAAGTCTAAATATTTTGAGAATAATGATGAAATTTTATAAGAATAAAGTCAGAATTATGAGAATAAAGTCAAAATATTTTGAGAATAAAGTCGTAGCAAGAGGAGATTGAAAAATCACAGAATCGTGAGAAACGTTTCGCAAGAAACGTTAGGTTTGTTAGTTTTAGAACTTTAGGTTAGGATTTAACAATTAGGAAATTTTTTGTGTTTTGGTTGATCTGCACGGACATGGCAATGATTTTGTAGGAAACTTAATTTATACAGAAAAAAAAAAATCAGGAAATTGCCTCTTTTGTGCAGTCTGAAGGATATCGACAGTTACATCTGGATACTATTAAAAGTTTTCGTATTGTTTCTTAAGAGACTATAAGGATTTCGATCAAAAAGAAGTTGCGAGACTTTTTTTCGCAAAATATTATGACTTTATTCTTGTATTGCTACGACTTTAATCTTGTAACCTTCTATTAAATTCTTTTTTTTTTAACGTGCCACTAAAACGCAGTCGTAGGAAATGGTTTATAATACAACAACAATAATAACAATAATAATAATGATATCACAGTGAATTCTTGTGAACGTTTTCTCCACACATATTTAAATGTAGAATCCTCAGTCATGTATTTCAAATGAATATTCATGAAGTCCGATATCTGCCTTCCAGGTTTTCCATGTTCAAATCCTTGTTTGTGGTAATCAAGCATACACGACAGATAGTTAGGGTCAGGCTGAAGAAGATTCAGGCGTATTTGTTTAATCCACAATAGTCCACAGGGTCCACAAAAAATCAGGTTGTACCGTAACACCACAAGGAGCAATGTGTGTCAGAATGTGTTATGCTGCCTTTAATTTGATTAGATTTATCTTCCAAAAGTGTGACTTCTGTCTGTCACAGGACACTTCGAACAAATCAAGAATGCTGAGATACCAGGTGTCACGTAACTACTAATGCAAATAATGTAGAACTGAGTTATTTCAATGTCCTGAGTCCAATAGTATCTTATTTAATAAGAACATTTCAAAAGCAATATACAAAGCAACACATTAAATAAATGACCAAAAGCTTTCACACTGAGAATTAGCTTGTTCAGGTTCCAGGTAACACTAATGCTAATAAAATATCTACGAATACAATCTTTAGCATCACGGCATCGCGGTTAATGTCTTAAGCTCCTCCAGACAGCTAGGCCTTGCACCCTTTCCCCCTTCCTCATCACAACTCTTGTTTCTAGCCACGCCTCCGCTTTGGGACGTTTTGATCGACATCTTCGTGAGGCCCGAGCTGGTCGTCGAACGCCGCCCGGAGGTGGACGAGTGGTCCGAGTAGGTTCCTTCAAACAGCCTGGCCATGAAGCCAAGGCCAGCGCGGCAGATGTGCGAGCTGCCAGCGAACACGTAAAGCAAAGGGTTCACGCTGCTGCTCAAGAACGCAAACGCCGTCACGTTGGGACGAACAGAGCGTGCCGTGCGGTAAAGTTCGGAGCGGCCCTGCAGCAGACCAATCACCTGAGAGAAAAAAGAGGTTTGAGATAAAAAAATTGACACTTTTGTTTTGCAATAATAAGAAAATATACCTGATGAAAGAGGAACGAGATTAACAACTAAGAACAACACGCTATTTTTTCACTTATGACCACAATTTAACTATTTTAACTTTAATTTATTTCACATTTTTTCTACATTTTTCCAGTGAAAATTCCAAATTGTAGTGTTGACTCAATACAAAAACACATTCATGTGACTGCCATTTAACAACACGGCAAAAATATAGACAATGTTGCAGCTGTTGTTGAGTTTGATAGCATTATTATAGAAATGGACAAATGCATTGGGATACCTGACTTCCAAATGTGGATCTTCTTTTTTTGAAACAGAATTAGAGGCACACAACCCCTTCACTTTTCCCTTTACTTGAACTAGGAGACCCAAACCTCTTTCACCTTCATGAAGATATGCTTTACATGGGATGGAGTGGTAGTTCTCCTTCTGTGGAGCTCCAACCCTATTGAGCAAGGATGAATGTGAATTTGGGATGGATTGGAACATCACTGCAGGCCTCCTCACCTCCATCAGTTCTTGACTTTACTTACACCCTTGTGGCTAATGAATCTCACATAAATCTCACATTAAATCTAGTGGAATATCTTTCCAGATAAGTGGAGGTTATTATAAAAGCAAATGGGAACTGAGTGTGTAATGGGATGTTTACACACCAATCTTACACTCAGATGTTCACAAACTTTTGTCCATATAGTGTAAATGTCCCTTTCTACCACCTTCAGATCACATTTTTTGTCAACGAGACAAAAATAATTGAAGCCTGATGGAAGGGATGTCATCAGGCTGATGGAAGGGAAGTCAAAGTGTCTTACACATTGAAAAATGTGAGGTAAGTGTTTTTAGACGTTTCAGCATGGAGCTTTTAAAAATGCCAGTATAGACAGTTTTTATATGATTATGCTGTTTTCAGATCAATCCTGGTTACGTGGCTGTAGCCTTTAGACAGAACGAATGTTACAGAGATGTTTTGAGATTATTTTTGTAAATTGACCTTTTTTTTGGATCTTCACCAATACTCAGTACCTGTAAGATGTTGATGACATGGTAGGGCAGCCAGAAGACAGCGAAGGCCGTGATGATGATGAGGATGAGGAAGCTTCCCTTTACACGTCCGCGAAACATGGCGCTGCGCAGACGGCAGATGACGGAGCTGTAGCACAACACGATGAAGGTGAACGGGATCAGGAAGCCCAGCAGCGTCTCTGTCAAGTACTGGAAGAGCTCATGGTTCACGTTGTTCCAGTGGTAGGGAACACAGAGATAAATGGAACTGTTCTTCTGCAGGTAGGGCTGCAGGTTGCTATTGAAATGAAGAGAATGTAAAAAAAGAGTAATAGTTTAAGCATAATTTGACTTCAACAGAAGTTTGATGTGATCATGGGCTTGACCATCGATGCATCAGAACTGAATGACACCCCGGGGATGTGTAGGAACATGATTATAACCCAAACAGAGATGTGTTTTCATACAACCAGACATGACAGTCAATGACATGCGTGTGTGTCATCAGCAGTGTGGATACGTTACTGAAAAAAAAAAGGGTTTTAATGAATGATCTTGTATTTAAATGCATAATTCATTTGCTTTGTAACAAAAGTAGATGTATTACTGCATTTGCATTGAACAGTTTGCATAAGTGTCCATTAGCGAACAATTGATAACCTCAACAGTAAACTATAATGAATAGACATTTTGTAATGAGGACACGTCCAGTCTGGTTTCACTTAAAGGGAATTTTGTCCTCAACAACGTCATCAGTGAGTGAATCATTGATCAGTCTTGTTCATTCAGCTTATTATTTGTATTAATTTATTTATTTTTTAAATTTGGCAATGTGAAAACCACTTGAGCAATATGTTTTATTACTTCTTCTTCTTCTTCTTCTTTCGGTTTCTCCTATTAGGGGTCACCACAGCGGATCCTCCGTCTCCAAACCCTCCCTGTCCTCTACATCTGACTCTTTCAACCCAACTACCTGCATGTCTTCCCTCACCACATCCATAAACCTCCTCATTGGTCTTCCTCTTTTCCTCCTTCCTGTTGGCTCCATCCTCAGCATTCTCCTACTGATATACCCCATGTCCCTCCTCTGCACATGTCCAAACCATCTCAATCTCACCTCCCTCACCATGTCTTCAAAAACGTCCTACACGCTGTTCCTCTCATAAACTCATCTCTAATCCTGTCCATCGTCGTCACTCCCAACGAACATCTCAACATCTTCAGCTCTGCTCCCTCCAGCTCCACCTCCTGTCTTTTACTCAATGCCACTGTCTCTAATCCATACAACATCTCAGGTCTCACCACAGTCCTATAAACTTTCCCTTTCACTCTCAGATACTCTTCTATCACAAATCACTCCTGCTATCACGCTTCTCCACCCACTCCACCCTGCTCTCACTCTTTTCTTCACTTCTCTAACACACTCTCCATTACTTTACACTGTTAACCCCAGGTACCTCCTCCACCTTCTCCACCTCTTCCCCCTGCAACCGCAGCAATATGTTTTTTTTACAGTATGTAATAAAAAGTAAATCATAAATAACTTTTATTACTTAAAAACAAACAGTAATCCCTGTATTTTACTTTTGTCATGACATTTGATTACTGTTATGTGCCACCTAGAGCCGTATCAGTCACCCATCATATTGGTAAACCATCAATTTCATCAGACCATCCGTTTTTTTCACAATGCTCAGAGGTTAAGGCTCTGGTTTCCTGATCTGAAGGTTGGGGGTTCAAGCCCCTGGTATCAAGTCTGACCCTGCACTCTGACCCCGGCTTCCTAACATCGCTGGGATATGCCAAGAAAAATCTTTTACAGCAGAACATGGAGGTGGTAGCTCGGTGGTAAATCATTAGACTTTGGAACTGATGGTCATGCGTTCAAACCGAGCTACCACTGCTGGGCCCTTAAGGCCCCTTAACTGCTCTGGATACAGGCGTTGGCCAAATGGCATAAATATAAATGTAGAATCAGGAGGAATATTAAAGCTATTAAAGGTTGACGAACACTCGCAAATATCTGCTCCTCGTTTTTGATTTAAAAAAGATTTAAGAATTGTCATTTGCAAATAGGAAACTCCTAACCAGCTAATCGAAGGCTAGCGTGCCATATTTTACATTCAAACATGTATATCCGAGCCACAATATTGCTGTATAAACAGACAAATTTGTCCAAATATAAGTTGCCTTTACAACCGTGAATAAACATGATGAAGTCAATATTCTTTTATAGATCATCACTGTACTGTATATGGTTCATTATGAGTACAAAAACCAAACCTTCTCATTCTTCACAGCTTAGCACGAATTATCAAAAAGGTTCAAAAGTTTTTTGGTGGCTGTGGTATTCGTTTGCGTACAAATTGTGATTGTTCCAAAGCTGTTGAGACATCACAGTGTCATCTTGAGAAACGATTGTGAAAGGCGGTGTTGCAATCGGTGACGCAAAAACTAGTTAGAGGTTAGAACACCAGTCTCAATCCGGAAGTTCAGATTCATTCATTCAAAAGAGCTGAAAAATTCTGTATTGCCTTAATATTATATTATTATATCCTTTACACACATATACAGATACGAACCTGCGATAGAAGGGCATGGGCAATGCCAAGAAGAACGCCAGGATCCAGATCCCCAACATGATGATGTACAGCGTCATCTTTTTCCTCAGCCTCTGAGACAAGAAAGGCCTGATTACGGCCAGCCAGCGGTCCAGACTCATCAGGCAGATCAGATAAATAGACACGTACATGTTGACACAGCAGAGATAGTGAATAGTCTTGCACATCCCGGCGCCAAACTCCCAACCCTTGCCTCCAGCCAGCAGACGGAGGAAAAACGGGGCGCTCAGTAGGACCAGAGCATCAGCCACAGCCAGATTCAGGACTAGGAGGCATGTGACAGACCGCCGACGAACCCGACAGAGCACCGTCCACACCACAAAGAGGTTCCCAGGAAAGCCAAAGAGGAACGCAAGGACCAGGATAGCGATCCCAATCTTTTGGCCGGTCAAGGAGGCAGAAGAGGGAGCCGGTGTGGAGGAGGTTGAGTTGGAGATTAAAGAAAGCGGGCTGATGCTTAGGGTGGCCATTGAGAGTGGAAAGGATTCAAGATGTTTGAAATATGGAAAGCTGTTCAGTTGTAGCTTGCAGCTTGCTCACCGTGGGCTAAAGATAAGGGTTTTGGGAAAGAAAAACAAATTGCTTGAGATTGAGAAACTGCAAAAGTGACTAGTACACACTAATTGCATGTGTTGTGTCGTTGTGAAATACATGCAGCAGTTTAGCACTTACACAATGATTTTTTTGTGAAATGGGCGTTTCAGTAAACACAAGAAGGAGTTTTCATTTAGACTCAGTTATTGATCTAGATCAGGTTAATCATGGAATCATGGACTAGATCATACCGCAATCACAGGTCAGTTTAATACTAATTCTATTATCAGGCCTCCAGATGGCAACATTTATTTAATATACACCAATCAGGCATAATATTATCACATTCTTACATTATGAGCGATGAAGTAAATAAACTGATGTCTTCATCGTAGCACCTGTTAGTGGGTGGGATTTTTTTTTTTAGGCAGCAAGTGAACATTTTGTCCTTAAATTTGACGAGTTCGAAGCAGGAAAATTGGGCAATATATATATTGCCCAATTTTCCTGCTTCAAACTCATTCAATTTAAGGACAAAATGTTCATTTATATATTAAAAATAAATTAATAAATATTTATATTATTTTTTTATTTATTAAAAATAAATAAATAAAAATTTATGGAATTTGATATATATATATATATATATATATATATATATATATATATATATATATATATATATATATATATAATTAAATTCAACTTTTTTAATTGTGCAACAGCCAAAACTTCAAAGTGCATCAACACGCAATTCAATAATCACCTTTTCAATTACACATTCAGCCACTAGTCACTATCAGTGCAATACAATCATAATAGAAGCACATGGAAATTAAATATATGTTAATCAGTCCTACTTCTTCAAACTATTTTTAAATGCTGCCAAAAATGATCCCATGTTTTTTTTTATTTCTCCCTCACAATGCACTCTCCCCAACATGCTCTCATATGTATAGTTAGACTTTTAATATACTTTTATACTTTATTTAATTCTATTCATTTGTGTTACTTTATTTATTTATTTATTTATTTATTTATTTATTTAAGATCATATTTCTATTTTTCATGGACAGTTGGACAGTCGTAAAAAGCATTTCACTACATGTATAAATGTGTGACAAATTAAATTTTAATTAAGATTTAAACACACACACACACACACACACACACACCCACACACACACACACTCTCTCCAAATTCAGGCTGATATTAAGTATATTAAATTCTTCGAGTTGTTTTTAAAACATGGTTTATTTTCATCCGTTGTTCTGTAATCTAAAAATAAACGTTTTATCAATCGGTTATTCTTTTTCACAAAAACCAGTAATGGATCGTGAAGAAAATCAACAGGATCAGAGGATCAGAGACCTGCTGCTTTTATTCACTGATGATGCTCCCCATCTTTATATCTTTATATATCTTTAAAAATTATTTTTCTGTACAGTCGCTAAACACTGATGTAAACTGGAGATTTCACATTTACACCTCGAAATATTTAAGAAGTCGTCTGAAGGTCATCAAACCCAAACCTTCTCCTTTATACGCAATAAAAGTCTGAAAGAATTGAAATTCATTTCATTGTAGACAAAGTAAAGGTTTGAACACTTTTCTAACACACACGATCATAAAACATACACGGTGTCCCACTGTTTTTGTTTAAGACAGGAAGTGACACTTTTTTTTAAATAGAGTGATAAAAAGCATACTTGCAAATGCATGCAAAATGACTAGGAACGATGTTCTCGTGTAGAAGGTGCGGAAATGTTCAGACGATGCTGAGAAAGCTGATAGTAGTCCAATGAAGCAAAAATGATACATATTATAGATTAATATCCAAAAGATTTAGAAAACGAATTCTAACGTGAAATTTAAAAACATGTTTTATAAAAAAGCATAAATTATGGCTGTTTTTTTTTTTGTTTGTTTACATTTTTGTTTTTATAAATTTGGAGAAATTATTATTCAGAGAATGGGGAATTCTCATTAGAAGATTGAAAGCTACCAGTTCACGGACTTATCATGAAGTGCGGGAGTTTAATTATTGGTCAAAAAGTAAATAAGAGTTTGATTTTAATCTAAATATTAATTTGAGGCAAACAATTTTAACAAAAATGAACCATAAAGACACAAAGACATCTTACCTCGAGGAGCAGGCAGCTTGAATGGAGAAATTGAACATCTGTTTGAGTAATAATCAGTGTGTGTGTGTTTGTGTGTGTGTGTGTGTGTGTTTGTGTGTGTGTGTGTGTGTGTGTGTGTGTGTGAAGAAAGAAGGTGTAATACAAACTGAGACATGCACAAGGAAGAGGAGAACAGGAACTTATTTTTTTTTTAGGTGCCTTATGCAGTCATACCAACACACACACACACACACACACACACACACACACACACACACACACACACACACACACACACACACACACACACTGCCATGTCAATATCATTGCCATACTAAAAATACTCTAGTCTGGGTTTCTTTTGGATGGTCCAGAACCCAATCTAGTGTTTTTGGGTTGCCAGAACTTTCATAAATCATCACTGTACTATATATGGTTCATTATGAGTATAAAAACCAAAATGGTCTTTTTAGATCAAATAGTGTGAGATCTCAGGAAACACAGAGCTCAGCACACAACTTCTCCTCGGTCTGATTATAGATAAAGTTCAGGAAATTTAACATTTAACCTGTAAGTCTGAACAGTTCAAATCACATTCTCATCATTCAGCTCACAAAATCTTTACACATTCATCTACACAAGTGTTTCTTCCCCTCACACACGACCACACACAAAACTACACAACTTCTAACATGTTCTTTCTTTCTTTCTTTCTTTCCTTAATTGTTTATTTTCATTCATTCATTCATTCATTTTCTCCCGCTTATCCGTAATTCGGGTCGCGGGGGCAGCAGTCTAAGCAGGCCCCCGCCTTCGACTGCTGCCCAATCCTCACAGCACCGTCCCTTACGGTCCCTCCTGCAGGTGGTGAGCCCACGGGAAGGCGGCCCCACGTCATTCCGACGTCACGGACCTTGATATTTCCCTCGTAAGGGACCCCCGGAGCATAGAGGGTTAAGGGCCTTGCTCAAGGGCCCAAGAGTGGCAGCCTGGCGATACCGGGGCTTGAACCCCAGACCTTCCGATCGGCAACCCAGCACCTTAACCGCTGGAGCCACCACTCCCCCATGTTTATTTTCATATTTTGTTTATTTCTTTCTTTCTCACACATTTGTTCTTTCTTTCTTTCTTTCTTTCTTTCTTTCTTTCTTTCTTTCTTACATTCTTTCTTTCTTTCTTTCTTTCTTTCTTTCTTTCTTTCTTTCTTTCTTTCTTACATTCGTTCTTTCTTTCTTTCTTTCTTTCTTTCTTTCTTTCTTTCTTTCTTTCTTTCTTTCTTTCTTTCTTTCTTAAATTCGTTCTTTCTTTCTTTCTTTCTTTCTTTCTTTCTTTCTTTCTTTCTTTCCTTCTTTCTTTCTTAAATTCGTTCTTTTCTTTCTTTCTTTCTTTCTTTCTTTCTTTCTTTCTTTCTTTCTTTCTTTCTTTCTTTCTTTCTTTCTTAAATTTTTTCTTTCTTTCTTTCTTTCTTTCTTTCTTTCTTTCTTTCTTAAATTCGTTCTTTCTTTCTTTCTTTCTTTCTTTCTTTCTTTCTTTCTTTCTTAAATTTGTTCTTTTCTTTCTTTCTTTCTTTCTTTCTTTCTTTCTTTCTTTCTTTCTTTCTTTCTTTCTTTCGTTCTTTCTTTCTTTCGTTCTTTCGTTCGTTCGTTCTTTCTTTCTTTTCTTAATTGTTTATTTTCATATTTTGTTTATTTCTTTCTTTCTCACACATTTGTTCTTTCTTTCTTTCTTTCTTTCTTTCTTTCTTTCTTTCTTTCTTTTTTTCTTTCTTTCTTTCTTTCTTTCTTTCTTTCTTTCTTTCTTTCTTTTCTTAATTGTTTATTTTCAATTTTTCTTTCTTTCTTTTTTTCTTTCTTTCTTTCTTTCTTTCTTTCTTTCTTTCTTTCTTTCTTTTCTCACTCACATGTTCTTTTTTCTTTCTTTTCTTACAAATTCTTTCTCACACTTTCTTTCTTTTTTTCGTTCTTTCTTTCTTTGGCATGCAGTGCGTTCGAGCAGCCGAGGTTCGAGTTGATGTGGCATCGTTTCAGGGATGAAGCTTGAGCCGTTCTCACGAGGTGAGTTTGTGTGTAGTGATCTCACAGTAACTGATCTAATAACAGTTTTGAATGTTATTGTAGTTATAACGATACTTTTTATTTAATTTCTTCTCTTGTATTTTCCGTTTTTTCCCAATAGATGTCGCCAGAGATTTCCAGAGTCCCTCATTAGTTCTCATTGCTTTCACCTGAATCCCATTACCCTCTTGTGTATTAAAGTTCCCATTTTGGCTGAAGTTCCTGTTAATTAATGTTGTGTGGTCTGTTTCCTGTCGAGTTGACCAGTGTAAGTCATTATTTTGAGTTTATTTTTGCTTAGTTTTTCCTCTGAAGACTTTGTTTTAAGTATTTTTCCAGATTTCCTGAGAAAGTACTTGTGGACTGATTTTGCTCTGCCTTTTGTGTTGGATTTTCGGGACTTGATTTTTCCCCTTGTTCCTTCTGCCCTAAAACATCTTTCACCCAAATATTTTATTGGGGGGGGATCAATGCAGTGCTTAGAATTCGTTGTAAATAATTCAAGGGGATAAATGAAATATTGCTTTCAGTACTGCCACTGTCTATTACGGATGCCAGTTCTTTCATGCTGAATGTTTCAGTCTTCCTTCCTTCCTTTCTTTCTGCTGACACTTACGCTTTCCTTACTGTGTTTTGTAATTTTGACATGAACTCATGACGGTTATGTTTACTTCCTCTTCTCTCGATCTTTTTCCCCTGTTGCGCACACATGCAGAAATATTTCACTTCCTGTACAAGTTCTCACTCAGCACATCCGTGTTTCTGTCCTGACTAGCACAAGTTGCAAAACAAAGCACCTCTGTTTTTTGTGTTTTTTTGGGGTTTTCTTCTCTGCATTAAAACGTGTTTAGCATTTTAGCAATTTTACAAGTTGGTATTTGTATCGTGATGCATAGTTTTAAACATATTTGTATCTGTAAAAAAGATTTAGTAGATGCGTGCTACTTTTAGTATTTTAAGTGACCAATAATTTGTGACCAATATTTTATATGTAGATTCATTCCTCTTCGTTTCTCGAGCGCGTTTTCTTTCAGAACCGCTGCCGCTACGTGAATACGACGTACCGAGACCAAGGCGTGTCCCGAGAGTCACATAGAACACAGATTAACATGGCAGAGGTAGAGCTGTAACTTCCTAAAGATTTATTGCATTTTTTTGCACTACAAAGTCCTGTTTGTTAAAGGACGATGCGTTAGAAGTCAAAATGCACAAATTGATGATTTGCTGTCTGTCTAACCCAAAGAAATATTGAACCAAGAAATCTATTTGAGTTGTGTTGAGTCGAATTAAAGTCTGATTGCAGTCGTATCGCCTCGCATCGGTAGCTGCTTCATATGCATCTTTAATTGCACCGGCCCACATTTATAGGGATACAAACATTCTGTTCGATTTTACCAATACAACAAATGGGTAACAAACCTTTACACATCAATCTTCTCACTTGAGCACCATGTCGCTCATTTTACTCATCATTATCCGTAGTACAGCATCATTCATAAAGGTTATAACATCATTTATAAAGTTAAATATAAGAAAATCCGATGGAGATTTTAATGATTTCATCTTAAATACATCATCTTAGTTACAGACTGGTGATCTGTCAGGAAGAGGGAAAAAAAACATTCAATAATTTAAATTAAATAATACAATTATATAAACTTTTTAACCCAGCCATTAGGGGGGCACAAGCCAGTGTACTCTTAGTGCCGGTCCCAAGCCCGGGTAAATGGGGAGGGTTGCGTTAGGAAGGGCATCCAGCGTAAAACATGTGCCAAATCAAATATGCGGATCACAAATGAGAATTTCATACCGGATCGGTCGAGGCCCGGGTTAACAACGACCGCCACAGGTATCGTTAGCCGACAGGGTACCGGTGGAAATTGGGCTACTGTTGGCCGAAGGAGGAGAAGGAGAGGAGGAAGGCGTCTACAGAGACGGCAGGAAAAGGAGCAGTGTAGGAGAGTAGAGGTTCGGGTTGGTACTTTAAATGTTGGTACTATGACGGGTAAAGGGAGAGAGATAGCTGATATGATGGAGAGGAGAAAGGTAGATGTGTTGTGTGTTCAGGAGACCAAGTGGAAAGGGAGTAAGGCCAGGAACATTGGAGGTGGGTTTAAACTGTTTTATCATGGTGTGGATGGGAAGAGAAATGGTGTAGGGGTGATTCTGAAGGAAGAGTACAGTAAGAGTGTAGTGGAGGTGAAGAGAGTTTCTGATAGGGTGATGATCGTGAAGGTGGAAGTTGAAGGGATGATGATAAATGTCATCAGTGCCTATGCTCCACAAGTTGGCTGTGAGATGGAGGAGAAAGAAAGATTCTGGAGTGAATTAGATGAAGTGGTAGATGGTGTACCTAGGAAAGAACGATTGGTGATTGGGGCAGACTTTAATGGGCATGTAGGTGAAGGGAACAGAGGTGATAAGGAGGTGATGGGTAGGTATGGTTTTAAGGAGAGGAATGTGGAAGGGCAGATGGTGGTAGATTTTGCTAAAAGGATGGAAATGGCAGTGGTGAACACGTATTTTAAGAAGAAGGAGGATCATAGGGTGACGTATAAGAGTGGAGGAAGGTGCACACAGGTGGATTATGTTCTGTGTAGGAGATGCAACCTGAAGGAGATTGGAGACTGTAAGGTGTTGGCGGGGGACAGTGTAGCTAGACAGCATCGGATGGTGGTCTGTAGGATGGTTTTGGAGGCGAAGAAGAAGAGGAGGAAAGTAAGGTTTGAAAGAAGAATAAGATGGTGGAAACTGAAGGAGGAAGAGTGTAGTGTGAGGTTCAGGGAAGAGGTCAGACAGGGGCTTGTTGGTGGTGAAGAGGTGCCGGATGATTGGGCAACTACTGCAGGAGTGATGAGGGAGGCAGCTAGAAAAGTACTTGGTGTGACATCTGGAAGTAGAAAGCAAGACAAGGAGACGTGGTGGTGGAATGAGGAAGTGCAGGAGAGCATTAGGGGAAAGAGATTGGCAAAACAGAAGTGGGATCGACAGAGTGATGAAAAGAGTAGGCAGGAGTACAAGGAGATGCGGCAGCAGGTTAAAAGGGATGTGGCGAAAGCCAAGGAAAAGGCATATGAGGAGCTGTATAAGAGGTTGGACACTAAGGAAGGAGAAAAGGATTTATACCGATTGGTCAGGCAGAGGGACCGAGCTGGGAAGGATGTACTGCAAGTTAGAGCAATAAAGGATGGAGAGGGAAATGTGTTGACTAGTGAGGAGAGTGTGTTGAGAAGATGGAGGGAGTATTTTGAGCAGCTGATGAATTAGGAAAATCAGAGAGAGAGAAGGTTGGAGGATGTGGAGTTGGTGAAGCAGGATGTAGATAGGATTAGTAAGGAGGAAGTGAGAGCAGCGATTAAGAGGATGAAGAATGGAAAGTCGGTTGGACCAGATGACATACCAGTAGAAGCGTGGAGATGTTTAGGAGAGATGGCAGTGGAGTTTTTAACCAGATTGTTTAACAGGATTCTGGAAGGGGAGAGGATGCCTGAGGAATGGAGAAGGCGTGTGCTGGTACCGATCTTTAAGCATAAGGGAGATGTGCAGACCTGCAGTAACTACAGGGGAATTAAGTTGATCAGTCACACCATGAAGTTATGGGAAAGAGTAGTGGAAGCCAGGCTGAGAGAAGAGGTGACCATCTGTGAGCAACAGTATGGTTTCATGCCGAGGAAGAGCACCACAGATGCCTTATTTGCTTTGAGGATGTTGATGGAGAAGTATAGAGAAGGACAGAAGGAGCTGCATTGTGTATTTGTGGATTTAGAGAAAGCGTACGACAGGGTGCCGAGAGAGGAGTTGTGGTATTGTATGAGGAAGTCAGGTGTGTCAGAGAAGTATGTGAGGATGGTGCAGGACATGTATGAGGACAGTGTGATGGCAGTAAAGTGTGCAGTAGGTACGACAGACTGGTTCAGGGTGAAGGTTGGACTGCATCAAGGATCGGCCCTGAGCCCTTTCCTGTTTGCAGTGGTGATGGACAGGTTGACGGACGAGGTCAGACAGGAGTCTCCCTGGACTATGATGTTTGCAGATGATATTGTGATTTGTGGTGAGAGTAGAGAGCAGGTTGAGAAGAGCCTGGAGAGGTGGAGATATGCGCTGGAGAGAAGGGGAATGAAAGTCAGTAGGAGTAAGACAGAGTACATGTGTGTGAATGAGAGGGAGGGCAGTGGAGTGATGCGGTTGCAGGGAGAAGAGGTGGAGAAGGTGGAGGAGTTCAGGTACCTGGGGTCAACAGTGCAAAGTAATGGACAGTGTGTTAGGGAAGTAAAGAAAAGAGTGCAGGCAGGGTGGAGTGGGTGGAGAAGAGTGACAGGAGTGATTTGTGATAGAAGAGTATCTGCAAGAATGAAAGGGAAAGTTTATAGGACTGTGGTGAGACCTGAGATGTTGTATGGATTAGAGACAGTGGCATTGAGTAAAAGACAGGAGGTGGAGCTGGAGGTAGCAGAGCTGAAGATGTTGAGGTTTTCGTTGGGAGTGACGAGGATGGACAGGATTATAAATGAGTTTATTAGAGGGACAGCACATGTAGGATGTTTTGGTGACAAGGTGAGGGAGGCGAGATTGAGATGGTTTGGACATGTGCAGAGAAGGGACATGAATTATATTGGTAGAAAAATGCTGAAGATGGAGCCACCAGGTAGGAGGAAAAGAGGAAGGCCAAGGAGGAGGTTCATGGATGTGGTGAGGGAAGACATGCAGGTAGTTGGTGTAAAAGAGGCAGATACAGAGGACAGGGTGGTATGGAGACGGATGATCCGCTGTGGCGACCCCTAATGGGAGCAGCCGAAAGAAGAAGAAGAAGAAGAATTATATAAACTTTTTGTTTATTTATTTATTTTGAGCTATATAACTTTAATTCCTTAAATCCTCAATAAAATGAAATGCCATTGGTCATTTCTTTTTTTTTATTTATTTATTATTTTCTTTATTTAAAATTTAGGTTAGGTTTCTAGCACATAATAGTCATTACCATATACATGGGGGGGTGTTATTGATCCTGAGATCCAGGAGATCTGGATCTGAAGATCCAGGGTTTGTCAGTTTGAGTGCACAAAAAAAGTAAAAAAAAAAATTTAAATGTGTATTTTACAAAAATTCTGTGAATAAAAAGTGGGCGTGTCTTACAACAAAAAAAAAAATCCAGAAAATACAATAAAAAAAAAAAATTGGAAAATATTATATAGAATATATATACATTTTATTTATACATTCACTGGCCACTTTAATAAGAACGCCTTTACAGTCCTGCTTTTATCAGCTAATCATGTAACAGTAACTCAGATCATCACTCTTTACCACCACATTTAGCAAAAAAACATCTCAGTGTGTGTTGATGATCCTTTCAATCTTCATCTGTCCAGGTTTTCCCATTAAATAGTCAGTGTTTTTGCATATTCGAGTATTTAAGACAAGAAAGACAAACTTGCACACTAATGAGTTTTTCCCTCAACACAAGTCTCATCATTTATTTTTCATAATTTTGTCTCAAACTGTCTCACTTTTTTTTTTTAGTTTTTCCTGATATTTTTGGGATTCCAGATTTGAATTGTACATATACATTACTTACAATGATCTCATTCATACAACTGAGCAGCTATGGATTTGTTCAGGGGCCCTTGGTGTGGCTAAACTGGTAGCTAAACTCATTACCTTCAAAGTCCAACATTGTGAATCCAGATTGTTTTTTTTGTTTTTTTTTTTAGCTTTGGAATCAGCCATTTGGACTGAAACACATTTCTGCAGACTATCAGGACTTCAGGTCTTTTGCTGCTCCAAATAACACGTTTGAGGGGAAAAAAAAAAAAAGCGTTTTGTCGCCACCTGATGGACGAAGATATGAACTGCAAGAGAACACATAAATCTCCCAATCGATGAAGCAGGAGCTCACAATGAGGCTTTCATGTGCTGTGGACAGTTTTTTTTCTTCCCCAATCCTGAAGTTTTTCTGTTCTCACTGTTTCCCGTTTTGCTTTTGGACCGCTTTGACGCTGTTGTTTAAGCTTGCCGTGGACTCCGACTCCTTATCGCGCAGCCCATCGTTCTCCCCAACCTCGCTTTGCTGGTTACGATAATTACGAGACGCAGAGTCACGTCCTGTGGCCTCGAATAGACGCGCCATGAAGGCCAGACCGGCCCGGCGCATGTATGCCTTCCCGAAAAGCATGTACAGGATGGGGTTCATGCAGCTGCTGACGAAGGCCACTGCGCCGACGGAGGGTCTCATCTTCATCCTGATTTTACGTCTGAGAAAAATATATACACACTATATCACAAGTGTGTACACCCCTCACATTTAAGCAACCATTTTATGTTTTAAATGTCCTCAAGAGCAGATACGATAGAAATAAAACGTCAGAGTCGTCAATGTGCAGCAGTACAGATTTTTTATCGTCTGAAAATAACTCGTACAGCCATTATTGTCGAAATAACTGGCAACAAAAGTGAGTACGCCCTCCGTGAACGTGTTAAAACTGTGTCCAAAGTTCAGGTCTGGAGGCATATTTGGGCGATCAATCACCTTCAGCAAGGCAGTTGTTATCTTCGCGGTGTGTTTGGGGACGTTATGTTGGAAAAATGCCATTCAACCCAGTTTCTGAAGTACCAGCAGCACTCATGCAGCCTCAGACCATGATGCTACCACCACCACCATGCTTGACTGTAGGCAAGACACAATTTTCTTGGTTCTCCTCACCAGGGAGTCACCACACATGCTGGACACCATCTGAGCCAGACAAGTTCACAAGCACGAGGACTCAAAACCATGAACATGATAAAGAAGACATGCGGTTTTGCATGGTTTAACAACGTACAGCTGTTATCACTTAGGGTGTACTCACCTTTGTTGCCAGCTAATTAGACATTAATGGCTGTATGCTTTTTTTTTTTTTTTTTTTTTACAGGACAGTACATCTGTACACTGATGCACATTGACTCCTCTAAAATATATCCGAGTTTCATTTCTATAGTTTTGTCCCTTGAGAAGAAAAATAAAAAAGGTTGCTGAAATGTAAAGGGGTGCACTCACTTTAGTGAGATACTTTGTAAATATCAATATACACACACAAAGATGGATAGAAAAGATGGATGGATAGATTAGATTGGAGGGTGTGGATAGACGGATAGATGCAAAAGATGGATAGTTGCACACTTTCTACATGAGTGATGTAGAAATCGTTTAAATCGTGTTTGGGAGTCTAGAAAGCAAACATGGCTGTGCTTTTTAGGTGGGAGGGGCATGCTGTCTCGCTGTCCTGTCAATCACAGAAACACTAGCCAATCGTTTGAGTCTGTGAGCTTGTGTACGTGGAAGAAGACAGTTAGTAGATATGCTTAAGTGTTAAGTTTGTGCTTTGTAATGAGGACGTGGATAAGAATTGATAGGTGTAGTTGGCTGGTTTGGGGGCTTGGGGGTTTGGGGGCACTGGTCAGGGTGGGGTATATTCCCAAATAAAAGAATTGAACACAAAAGGCAAAAAACACAGGTTAAATTTTATGGGCATGTGAGTGCAGCTTACATTTCATTTTCAGGAGTCTTAATCAAGCCTTCAAAAACCTGTACATTAAAGAGGTAGAGAACAGATTTATTCATTAAGGTATTATATACGAGAGAAACAACAACAGAAACAAACACACACACATGCAGACGCAAACGCACACCTGCAGCATGTTGACCACATGGTATGGCAGCCAGAAGAGTGCGAAGGTGAAGATAATGATCAGAATGAGTTTCTCGCTGCGAAGGCGTCTCTGGAAGCGTGTACGGCGGATCCTGAGGAGAACCCGACTATAACTGACCAGGATCAAGCTGTATGGCAGCAAGAACCCCAAGATGGTCTCCGTGGAGTACTGCATCACCGCCTTCAACACACACACACACAATTTATTGTACACTTTAAAGGTACATGAAGTTCAGCTTGGTGGTGGTGGGATTTGAACTCATGACCTTCTGAGCCTTCAATGTTTTAACCCCTGAGCTTCCACCTCCACCTCATGAATTGTAAACTAATATAATAATAGAATAAGATTAGCTGAACTAGCAGTTCCAAGTTTGTCATCTTTCTATAGTAATAAATTACACCAAGACTGGTAACTCAAACACTCCACTGCATTCCATTCAAATTCACTATATAGACCAAAGTAGTGGGACACCTGAGGTTTCCAGCCATATGTGGTTCCTACCTAAACTGTTACCACAAACATGGAGGCACACGATTGTACAGGACGTCTCTGGAGGCTGTAGTTTTTATAAATTTTTTTCCTCTTCACTTGAACTCAAACCTGTTCCAGCTCCATGAAAATCTGCTTTACATCAGTTGGTGTGGAAGATCTCCTGCACCAGGCCTCCTCACCTCACCTACATACATACACCTACATGTAACTACACCTACACACAAACTAATCCTATGCTTAAGATAAAAAAATAAAGGAATTAGGCATAAATATTCCTTCACCAATAGGTTTTCGGGTATTTCTTGGTCGCGTGACACAAAATCTAACGAAGTTCTGCAACCTGACATGTAACTATAAGCAGATGAAATAAAATAACAACAAAAAAAAAAAACTTATGTTTGATTAATTTTTGAAATGATGTATTTTTGTCAGCTCACATATTTGGTCTCGTTGTGGAAACAGTCACACACAGTAGTGTTGTTGTTATAGTTAGGCTCTATTTTTCTAAACACCAGAACAGGAATAGCCAACACGAGAGCCAGTATCCAGATGACCACAAGAGCCCGGAGTAGAGTCTTGTGTGTGCTGAAGGTTGCGAGATGCTGCGGACACACCACGGCCACCATCCTGTGCAGGCTCATCAGCGTGATCAGGAAGATGGAGGCGTACATGTTGGCACAGCAGAAGTAATACAGGACCTTGCACATGATCTCTCCGAATTCCCAGGACCGCTGGAAGAGGTAGATGACGAAGAACGGCGTGAGCAACATGAGCATTCCATCTGCGCAGGCTAGGTTGAGGATGAGCGTGGTGGTCACAGAGCGACGTTTCGTCTGTGTCAAGATGCTCCAGACGACGAAGCCGTTGCCGGGAATGCCGAGTAGGAAGGAGATCGATAGGATCAGAGCTCCTGTTCTGGTTGCCACAAGGCTGCTCAGAATACTGGGTTTCGTGCCGTTTGGCGAGGTGACGGCCATTGCTCCGTAGACTAGTGAAGATAAATTTTGTTCTGGTGTGATGAAGGCCATGATGGTGGCGTCTAGAAAAAAAACACAGGACAAAATGTTAATTCTCTGAGCTTTGACAGAATAATCCCTGCTTGAACACATTTAGGATGAATTGAAACATCCCCGGGCCTCTTCACCAGAATCTCCTTCAGTTTTACTTTCAGCCCATGTGGCTGAATGAATCTTATAAAAATCTTCCTCGAAATTGTGGAGGTTATTATAACAGAGAATGGGGACTCAATGTGGATTTAGATGGTCGAAAACACATACTCCGGTGCCCACAAACTTTTGATCCACGTCCTTGATGTATGACTTGGCCCACAACTATTTCTCAAAAGAAATGCTTTTCCTTTGTCATTCCTTTGAGCACCACTGCTTGATCTTCAGAGGCCTGCTATATATATATCCAACCGTATTGAACACCTTTGGGATGGATTGGAACATCACTGCAGGCCTCCTCACATCACCTACATCAGTACCTGACTTTACTAACACCCTTGTTTCTGAATGGATCTCCACAAATCTGCACAAAATCTAGAGGAGCATCTAAGAAGAGTGGAGGTTATTATAAGGGGGACAAATGGGGACTAAATGTGGAATGAGATACATATCAATCATATGGCCCAGTGCCCACAAGCCTTTGCCCATATTGTAAATCTCAAGACATGATTTGAGACGCTTAAGTTAATTGATTTGATTAGCAAAATGTTCCAGCGTTAAATGTTAAACTAGCATTGTTATGCAATTTCTGATTTACCACAGACATTAAAATATAAAGGCTTTGTGGCAAGTTTGATCACCACCAGCCGATCAAAAACAGGCGCAGACATTAGCATGTCTGAGACATAGGCTAATGATTAGCGGTTAGCCGCCTGTCTCTCGAACCAAAAGTACATTAGTCCCATTAAATCAACATTTAAAAAAAACACACTTTATTACCAAAAAGCAATCACCACAGACCACCAGTCTCCTGATGGACCAATTGGAAAACCTTTCTGGAATCACTCAGGACTTGTTTTGTGAAATCAAGTCATGTTTTTAAAGAAAGTGCCATTATTGATCACTCAAAAGAAGAGTCAAAGTGTCTGGAAAAAAAATCCCAGACGTGTTGCTAATGTATGGAAATGTAACTGGGGTTAAAGAAAATGTATCCTGACAACAAATGTACACAAGTGAAAATCACAAAGATGCGGATTAAAAAGACAAAATTGAATATGGTTTTTGTGGCAATAAATGATGCATTCCCAAAGTCAAACTGTAAGAAAGCAGACTTTTGTTTAGAAGCAGTTACATTTCCTGTTTTTTCCTGAAAATCTAACCCTACCTTTTACATTGATGGCTCTTACATCTCTCAGTGACTTACATTTATTTCAGAGCAGTTGAGGTTGAACTCATGACCTTCTGATCACAAGTCCAGCGTCTTAACCACTACCACCTCCCACTATGTAGTCTATGTGAATGTAGGTTCTTTATAGGAGGTGGAAACAAAGACTAATAATGCTAACTGGTGCCATTCTGACCAAGTGTGTTAACACATCTGCGATGGACAGCAAGTTAGAACAAAGAGCAAACATGAAATCCTGGGTGAAACTGGCCAAATCTGCCACTGAGACATTTGAGAAAGACGTGCGTTCGGCAGCAATGAGTCATTCAAAGTGTTTGGAGGGGCACACGAGCTTTAAGAGTGGAAGAACATCACTGGAAGACGACAAGAGGTCAGGAAGACCTTCAACAAGCTCAACCCCCGGCTGCTTGTGCATGACGATTGTCAGAGAACAATCTACATGATCTCAATTTCGCAACCACTCTACTTGCCAGATTTGGCTCCTGTGCAATTCGCCCTCTTCTCGAAGATGAAGATCCAGCTCGCTGTTTTGACACTATTGTGGCTTTGAAAACAGACTTTTAGGACACTTTTGTGCCACAGAAGTGGCAGGAACGCTGAGAGCGCTTTTATTGCTGTGCAAAGGGACATACTTTCTTGTAAACAGAGCCAGTCTCAAAACCTTTCAATACCATCTTGGATACTTACTCGTACACATATACATTACAGTGGAATGTTTTCTTTGCATACACCAACAATGTGAGGAAGCTGAGGTCAACCATGATCCGGTGTCCCTGGAGCACAGAGGTTTAAGGGCCTTGCTTAAGGGCCCTAAAATTGGTAGCTTGGTAATAGTGGGGCTTAAATCCCTAAGATTCTGATCAGTATCCCAGACCCTTAACCACTAAGTCCTTTAAAGAACTGGAATTGACTTTGTTAGCAAAGAAAACAGGCCAAATTAGCGAAACTTGCCTCAGCATGCGGTACTGTGGGGTTCATGCTTCCTTGCAAAGCAAAGCAAACACCTCTTTTTATCTCAATTAACAGTGCAGCTCAAGCACACTCAGACACGTCTGGCTTACGTTATAGCCCTAGCTACATCATTTCCAGTTTGGTCTGAAGTTATGAAGATTTGTGGTGTCAGCAGGAATGCTCGATACTACCTGTTCTTCTACGACAACCACAATGCCCTACATTACCTTCATCAGAACACTAGACAGACCATCAAATAGGTCAAAGCCACCAGTGTGCCAACCGCGCAACCAGGTCTTTCATGTCATAACACAAAAAATATCGTAAAAATAGGTCACGACCATGCTGGCGCACACCACACAGCGAGAGGGTAGCAGTTAGAGGAGACGTCAGCAAGAACAGTGATAGCATCAGGTCTACAGCCACAAAGAAAACAATAGAGAGAGTGATGTGAAAAGTCTACTGATTTGTTCAGGCAGTGCGAAGACACTTTTTACTTTTATTTATTTAATTATTTTTAAGTTTCTGTGTTTCTGACACCCGATGGCCACCAAGACCGGGCTAGTTTTTAGCACAAAGTTCTTCATGATTCTACAGCATAGAAACATTTGGATATACTTTTGGATTATGCTAAACCAGTTTTTAGAATTAAGTTAGTGCTTCATTAACCTCATTCCTTAAGATCTTCAATGGCCTGCTATGGAGCTCTTTGAGATGAACGTCTGCACCCCGGGCATGAAATAAGGCTTAGGTTAAACTTAATTTCATTACAAATGTAAACCCACCCAGATGTTGTTGTTCTTTTACCACAAACTTGGAGGCACACCGTTGTACATGATGTCTCTGGAGTCAGTAGCATAAATTCTCTCTTCAAATGGACCCAAATTTGTTCCAGCATGATATGAAGTGCATAAAGCCATCTTCAAGAAGATATAGTGTACATGGGTTGGAGTGGAAGATCTCCTGCTATAGAGCTCGAATCCTATTAAAGACTTTTGGGATGTTTTGGAACATCAGCCCAGGCCTCCTCACCTCACCTACATCAAAACATGACTTTACTAACCCTTTAATGACCCTTCAAGCTTCAGTGTACTTATATACCCTAGACGCAGTGCAATTCAATTATATACCTATTATATACAACCGTTGCTGCTAAATAAACAATGCATTTTGTGTACCCGTGTGATATCGGCCATGAGCAAATCCATTAGCACTCACTTGCCACTATCAGCCAAGATGGTGAGCGTTTCCAGAACAGCAGGCCACATGTGGGTGTTCAAAGCAGTCCTTTGTCAGAATTTCTAAAGTGCTTTTCACATTGGACATTGTATTAAAGCAGCTTTACACAATGTACAAATTACAGAACAAAAATTATAATAAGTAAACTAAGTGTACTGTGTTTCCCCCAATGAGCAAGCCTGGGGCGTCTGTAAAAAAAAGAAAAAACTCCCTTAGATGGTATGAGGAAGAAACCTTGCGAGGAACCAGACTCCAAAGGGAAAAAACCTTCCTCATCGGGGTGGCACTAAGAGTATAATTATAAATCATAAAAAAACAATACAAACACCAGAGCATGAGAAATATCATGAGCACCTGAGTGTGTGATTGAGTAATGTCTTTTCTACTGTCCAAAACAGTCAGTTGGAGTTGTGGAACCAGGAGCTTCTGCGCGAAAAATAATCTTGAATTATCACAAGAACATAGATATTCAGACACTTTGCAACAACACCTGAAATTGATCTTAGGTGCCTCCTAATTAATTTGATCGTTGCTGAGATGTTTCCACACCATGACTAGAAGGTTTATTGATTGGAGTATAATGATTTGGAAAGGCACACACCTCTATATAGAAGGTCTCACAGCTGATAATACACATCAGGGTATACACACACACACACACACACACACACACACACACACACACACACACACACACACACACACACATACCAGTATATATGTAAACCAGATGTGGCTAAAAACCACAGGCTTTGTGTAGCTGAATGTTTGAGATAAAAATCTGAAAGATCACTTGATGGAAAAAAAGATGAACTGGTCCAGCCGAAAAAAAAAACAAATCTTAGGGAGGATGAAAGAGGCAGAGGCAACATTTGTGTAACATGTGGTTATAAAATGAGTCATTGCTAAATAGACATGTATGAGTGCGAAGACCTACGCACATACACACAGACACACACATACTCTCTAATCTATTGTATATGAGTTAATACGTGAGGAACTTCTCAGGTACAAATAGAGGATCTACCTGTGATATTATCAATTAGAACATATTTTATATGCTGCAAAAAAAATGATCTGACCAAGTGAAAATATCTTGAATATCATCTGGACAAAAGTTTCCACATTTAGTCACATTTTATTGTTATAATGACCTCAATTTTCTGAGAAGATGTTCCACTAGATTTTGTGTAGATTCGTGTCAGGTACTGATGTAAGTGAGGTGAGGAGGCCTGTGGGTAAAGTCAACGTTCACATTCTTCCCAAATTGGGTTGGAGCTGTAGCAGGAGATCTTCCACATCTTCCAACGCATGTATCTATATGGAGCTGTGCATAAAAAGTATAAATTCTCTCTTAAATTTTTATTAAATAAAGTGAAAAAAACCGACTGAGCGCTGTAGCAGGAACAGAGCTCCAAAGTTGGCGCAAATGGCCGTTTTCTGCGACCTATTGCCTTTTCCCAGACGCACTTCACCCCTAGAGACTCACAATGATGCTTTCGAGCTGAGTAGTTGAGAGTAGAAGGTCAAAGAAACACCAAATTCCAGGCTTTATATCATCATCAATCGTCATATATATATCGTCCAATGTTTGAGCTACCGCATCCCATAATAGCTACATTTAACCTTTTATAATGTTTGTTTTTGGTCATTGCAGTCTGGAGTTACTTAACTTTGCGGCTCTTTACAAAATAATTTGATCACATGACCTGCAAGTAGTCAATATTTACATTTTTGTTGTAGAAATAATAGAAAAGTTTTTTTTTAATCATTCGACTCCATGTAGATCAGATTTTTCCCACATGATGAACTATGTATAGATACATGATACTTGCGAAGTAAACACCCAGTGTTGCATATTTCAAATCAAATCAAATTTTATGCTGCATTTATTTATAAAATGCAGCCTTTTTTTTCCGCATTTTTTTTCATGAGCCATTGTGCAACATAGCAAATGGTTTCGTTTTGTTTTGTTTTTCATGTCATACAGCTGGTGTTCGTTTACTTGCAGCAAAATGATGAAATCTGTTTGTAGACCTGTCAGTCACGATAACTCATGCGACAGTTTATGTTTACGAGGAATGTGGCTGAGCATAAATCTCAAATCTGGATCTGAATCTGAATCTGGATCTGAATCTGGATCTGGATCTGAATCTGGATCTGAATCTGGATCTGAATCTGGATCGCTTTATCAGTTTTCCCAATTGTTTTCCCTTTCAAATTTGTGGCTGGTGAATTTGTGACGTGCCCATACTGTGTGAACTAACTGTAGATACTGTAGAATTTCCGAAAAACTTGAAAAATCAATTTCTCAAAACGGGTGCGTTAGTATTCGCTCTCAGAGCTACTTGAACACCCCGAAATACACTCTCGGGCCATAAAATATTCAGACACCCGCCTTTTTCAGCCACATACATTTACAGCACTTGGTGGACGCTCTTATTCAGAGCGCCTTACAATTATGTAATGTATCCAACGAGCAGTTGAGTGTTAAGGCCTTGCTCCAGAACCCAGCATTGGCAGCTTGATAGAGCTATCCATGAAATTCCAGAGTAAGAACAAGAGCTTTGAGGATGGATTTGGACTGTAGTGAATGTCAACAGTCTGCTACACTGACTCAGGACTACAGTTTGCTTCTGATCACCATCACTGTCCTCCACAACATCGTTTATCTGTAATAAATGGACATTCAGTGCAACCCAGATAAGGATGGGTTCCTCTTGAGTCTGGTTCCTCTCAAGGTTTCTTCCTTATGCCGTCTCGGGAAATTTTCCTTCACCACATTCGCCACCGTCTCGCTTATCAGGGACAAACTTACTTATAAAGAATTCTATCACCACATTATCTGTGTAAAGCTGCTTTGAGACAATGTTCATTGTTAAAAGCGCAATACAAATAAAAATGAATTGAATTGGGCTGGGATTTGAACTTACAACCTTATGAGCAACATCCTAACCACTAAGATACCTCTGTATGTTCACTGCGTGTCAAATGGTGACCTTTTAAAAAATGTTGTACAGTTCGATTATACACTATATGGATAAAAGTATTGGGTTGCCTGACAATTCTATAGTCTTTGGATGTGGTTGCATGAAATGTTCCATTTACTTGAACTTAGAGACCCACAAACCATCTCTATGAAGATCTGCTTTGCATGGAAGATCTCCTGCTATAGAGCTATAGAGCTGAGTGCACCCCAGGCCTCCTCACCTCACCTACATCAGTACCTGACTTTACTAACACGCTTGTGTCTGACAAAAAACTCCACAAGCAATCTAAAAAAAACCTGGAGCAACCTTTTCAAGGGAGAGTGGAAGAAATTATAAAAGAATATAACTCATAACACCCTCATGACCAGTTGTCCGCAAACTTTTTTTTAAAAGAAGCGTCCATCATGACAGCGTTTAAGGTGAAGGAGAAGAAAGAACAAGCAGTACTGAGGGGGTGTTGAAAGGAGGTTTGTTCTAAAATGAGTCATTATGAATATTTGTGATTGCAGCAGCAGTAATGAAGCGAAAATCTCAAGGCTCCAGGTGAGATTAAAATGAAACGCTTGTGCAAGAACCAGGTTTGGGCGGAAACGTCCAGACATGTCCCCTCGACTGTAAAAACGAATGACTCGAAAGCTTTATATGGATTTACTTATTAACGTGTAGGTGTTTTAGCTCGTTACGGTCACCAGACGAGACCCCACAGACATCTGTGGAAAACCTCTGCGCTTTCACCTCCATGATGATGGATTAGAGATCTACAGCGGCTCAGATGAAAATGCCGTAATTTAAAAAAATATGAAATGAAAGTTATTGCTTTAATATAATAGTCCAAAAAAGGTGTGTCTAATATGTGTCTGATTAGTGCCCAAATTGTATGTGTGTGTGTGTGTGTGTGTGTGTGTGTGTGTGTGTGTGTGTGTGTGTGTGTGTGTGTGTGTATTTGAGCGTTCAGGAAACAGGTTTCCCGATGCAAGTTAGACGAAAAACGAGACCAGACTTGAGCACAGAGCTGACTGGGATTCTTTTTTGGTTGAGAAATCACACATCTGTTTGTTTTTTTCCCTTTTCCTGGAGATCCACGTATCATTTACTAATATACATGATGAGCAGTTTATACACGCATTTTCAGAACACAAACCTGGAGAACCATTATAGGTTTTATTGTATTGATACAGAATCATATCCATGGAAAAAATATAAATTTTTAATATCCCTATTGTATAACGCAATAATGCAACTGTTACGCGAGAACATTTTTCGCTCCGGGGTACCTTCACTGGCCAGATGTTCATACATTCACGAGTCAGATGTGTGTCAACATCTAAAGCAATGTTACACCCTTTCGTAGTGGTGTAAGTTAAGAACAGAAATTTTCATCTCTCACACTCACATTTACACACACACACACACACACACAAACACACACAGTTATTCAAGCATTCCTTGAGTGCAAGAGTAAATGGTCTTATCCTGAGCACTATCTACAATATATATATGAAGAGAACGTAAATCTCAAGCTCTTACCTGTTGCTGAAGTTTTGCAGGATTAAAAAAGACAGAATTTAGAAATAGGTGAAAGAACAAAAAGAAAAAAATCGTCAGTGTAGTCTTCTCTTCTTTGTAATAGTCGTCTATTTGTTCTTCTTAGTTTCCATAATCTCTACATTCCACGCTGCTCTATCTCCTTCCCTATCTCGTTCTCAGTGAACCTCTAATGCTCTCTCTCTCGTCTAGCTGTCAGCTTTCACACACATCAAAAATAGGTGGAGTTTCCTTCTTTCCTCCTCCTCCTGCTTCTCCTCCTCATCTCTGAACATCTCATCTCATATCAGATCTGCAGAGGACATGATTTCACTAGTATTAGTAGGAAAACACACACACACACACTCTCACACACACACATAAATCTGACATGCAACAGTGATTTGATGTGTTTCCATTTACAGTCATTTCCCAATCCTGTATCATATCCATTACAGCAGCGTAATGACTAATTGAGAGACGTCTGTTCAGGCCCAGTGTGAGTCATGTTTACTCTTTTACAGAAGAAAAAGAGCTGACATGTCTGGTGTGTCATTTTAACCATATATAGCTATACTTATAAAACCATCACAGAACTACATGAGTCTAAATAGAGCTATATAACACCTACACAGGACTACATGAGACTACACAGCTATATAAAACCTACACAGCACTACATGAGACTACACAGCTACAGTGAGGAAAATAAGTACATTTGAACACCCTGCTATTTTGCAAGTTCTCCCACTTAGAAATCATGGAGGGGTCTGAAATTGTCATCGTAGGTGCATGTCCACTGTGAGAGACATAATCTAAAAAAAAAAATCCAGAAATCACAATGTATAATTTTTTAACTGTTTATTTGTATGATACAGCGGCAAATTAGTATTTAAACACCTGAGAAAGTCAATGTTAATATTTGGTACAGGAGCCTTTGTTTGCAATTACAGAGGTCAAACGTTACATGTAGTTTCTCACCAGGTTTGCACACACTGCAGGAGGGATTTTGGCCCACTCCTCCACACAGATCTTCTCTAGATCAGTCAGGTTTCTGGCCTGTCGCTGAGAAACACGGAGTTTGAGCTCCCTCCAAAGATTCTCTATTGGGTTTAGGTCTGGAGACTGGCTAGGCCACGCCAGAACCTTGATATGCTTCTTACAGAGCCACTCCTTGGTTATCCTGGCTGTGTGCTTCAGGTCATTGTCATGTTGGAAGACCCAGCCTCGACCCATCTTCAATGCTCTAACTGAGGGAAGGAGGTTGTTTCCCAAAATCTTGCAATACATGGCGCAATACACATCTTCTCCTTAATACAGTGCGGTCGCCCTGTCCCATGTGCAGAAAAACACCCCCAAAGCATGATGCTACCACCCCCATGCTTCACAGTAGGGATGGTGTTCTTGGGATGGTACTCATCATTCTTCTTCCTCCAAACACGTTTAGTGGAGGGAACTTTTTTCCCTCCACTCGCTTTTTTCCAAGATGGCGGCGCGGCAGTAGCTCGCAGCGGCCGCTCTGGACCCAAAATGGTGCTAACTTTATTTTGTAGCCCACCTTACACAACACATGGACATCGGAGCAACCGGTGTGCCTGTGTACAACCGCAAAACACTGAAAGAACTCAGAAACAACCCAAACAACACCATAAATGATGACCTGCGGCAGAAACTACGCAACCTCGACGTGCTCCGAGAACCAGGCCTCCAGACCTCCGCATCGCCTGCGGAGGACGGACGGAGGAGGGGGAATCGGAAGCGCTGCGCGAGGAAGCAGAAACGCGAAAAGCGAGCGGGTGCTAATGCTAGGCTAAAAGCTAACCCTAGCCGGCCCGCTCTACCATCACTACTGCTGGCAAATGTCTGCTCCCTGGACAATAAATTAGACTACATCAGACTCCAACAAGCTACTCGGCGTGAGTACAGACACTGTTGCGTTTTTGTGTTTACGGAGACGTGGCTGAGCGACAGAGTTCCGGACGCCGCCATCCAGCTGGACGGGCTAGCCGCGTTTCGTGCCGACAGAAATGCAGCTCTGTGCGGTAAGACTCGTAAGACTCGCGGCGGCGGTCTGTGTGTTTACATCAACACGGAATGGTGTAAGAACTCTGTGCTTGTTTCTACCTACTGCTCATCGCTGCTGGAGTTTATTGTTGTGAGATGTAGACCTTTTTATTTACCCCGGGAATTCACCACCGCTATTGTGCTCGGAGTGTACATACCACCTAGCGCTAATGCTAAGGAAGCGCTCAGTGTGCTCTACGGGACCATTAGCGGACTTCAAAACTCACACCCTGACGGATTGTTTATTGTCGCCGGAGATTTTAATCACGCAAATCTCAGGACTGTGCTTCCCAAATTCTATCAGAATGTGGACTTTGCAACCAGAGGAGAAAACACGCTGGATGTTGTTTACACAAACATCCGGGGTGCATACCGGGCGAAGCCCCGCCCCCACCTCGGGTACTCAGACCACATCTCTGTTATGCTGATCCCAGCATACAGACCACTCAGCAGGCGTTCAAGACCAGCTCAAAAACAAGTGAGAACCTGGCCAGCAGGATCCATGTCTGCTCTCCAGGACTGTTTTGAATGCACTGACTGGGTCATGTTCAGGGAAGCTGCAACCAATGGCGATTTCATCAACTTGGAGGAATACACGTCAACAGTGACCAGCTACATCGGCAAGTGCATTGATGACGTGACTATTTCCAAGACCATCACTACACGCTCCAACCAGAAGCCGTGGATGACCGCCAAGGTGCGTGCGCTGCTAAAAACAAGAGACTCTGCCTTCAGAGCAGGGGACAGGGCGGCCTTGAAAACAGCAAGGGCCAAACTGTCCCGTGCCATCAGAGAGGCGAAGCGCGCACACGCCAAGAGAATCCATGGCCACTTCCAGGACAGCGGAGACACCCGGCGCATGTGGCAGGGCATCTAGGCGATCACGAATTACAAGACCACATCACCTGCTTGTGACCGTGACCCCTCCCTCCCAGATGCGCTGAATGACTTCTACGCCCGGTTCGAGGTGCAGAACAACGTGGTGGCGAGGAAGACCATCCCTCCTCCCAGTGACCAGGTGCTCTGTCTAACCACAGCTGAAGTCAGGAAAACTCTATGCAGAGTTAACCCACGGAAGTCTGCTGGACCTGACAACATTCCTGGCAGAGTGCTCAGGGAATGTGCAGAACAACTAGCAGATGTCCTCACTGACATCTTTAACATCTCCCTGAGCAGCGCCACTGTTCCCACGTGCCTCAAGACGACGACCATCATTCCTGTGCCGAAGAAGTCTTCTGTCTCCTGCCTCAATGACTATCCTCCTGTTGCACTCACACCCATCATGATGAAGTGCTTCGAGAGGCTCGTCATGAGGCACATAAAGACCCAGCTCCCACCCGCACTGGACCCCATGCAGTTTGCGTATCGTCCAAACCGCTCCACGGACGATGCCATCTCCACAACCCTCCATCTGGCCCTCACCCATCTGGATAACAAAGACTCTTATGTAAGGATGCTGTTCATAGACTTCAGTTCAGCATTTAACACAATCATTCCTCAGCACCTGATTGAGAAGTTGAGCCTACTGGGCCTGAACACCTCCCTCTGCAACTGGATCCTGGACTTCCTGACTGAGAGACCTCAGTCAGTCAGAATCGGGAACAGCATCTCCAGCACCACCACACTGAGCACTGGAGCCCCTCAGGGCTGTGTGCTCAGTCCACTGCTGTTCACTCTGCTGACTCACGACTGTGCACCAACGCACAGCTCGAATCATATCATTAAGTTTGCTGATGACACGACCGTGGTGGGTCTAATCAGCAAGAACGACGAGTCAGCATACAGAGAGGAGGTGCAACGGTTAACAGCCTGGTGTGGAGCCAACAACCTGTCTCTGAACATGGACAAAACCAAAGAGATGGTTGTTGACTTCAGGAGAGCACAGAGATGTCATTCTCCACTGATCATCGAGGGATTTTCAGTGGAGATCGTCAAGAGCACCAAATTCCTTGGTGTTCATCTGGCGGATAACTTTACCTGGTCACTTAACACCAGCTCCATCACCAAGAAAGCCCAGCAGCATCTCTACTTCCTGAGAAGGCTGAGGAAAGCTCATCTCCCTCCCCCCATCCTAACCATGTTCTACAGAGGGGCCATCGAGAGCATCTTGAGCAGCTGCATCACTGCCTGGTTTGGGAACTGCACCGTCTCGGATCGCAAGACCCTACAGAGGATAGTGAGGACAGCTGAGAAGATCATCGGAGTCTTTCTCCCCTCTATCATGGACATTTACACCACACACTGCATCCGCAAAGCACACAGCATTGTGGATGACCACACACACCCGTCACACACACACTTCACCCTCCTACCATCAGGGAAACGGTTCCGAAGCATTCGGGCCGTCACAACAAGACTGTGCAACAGTTTTTTCCCGCAAGCCATCAGGCTCCTCAACAAACATCTGAACTGAACTCTCTCACACACACACATACTCACACACACACACTTACACACAACTGTGTGACTGATCTGTACAACCGGACTCAACACACATACACTTCGCATACCCAGGTTTCAACACCATTTACACCTTTCATTGTCGCAATAATGTTTACATGCCTTTTGTTGTTTGTTGCTGATCTTCCGGGACTTGCTCTCTTTGCACAATATTCTCTCCAAATCCTTTGGTCACTGATCACTTTATTTTTGATTGCTGCTATTGCACAATTGTTTACATTTCTTTGTTTATATTCTTCTGCTACTGTGCACCTTATTTTGTTACGACAGGTTTTACTGGCGGAGCTATTGTTGTTTTTATTTTTATATTTTGTGTATTTTGTATTGTCCTGCACTGTCCTGTGTTGTCTCGCACTGTCTTGTGATGTCTTTGCACTGTTTGCACCAGTTGCACACATGCACTTTATGTGGCGAGGATCTTAGTTCCTGGCCCTGGGTTCTTCTGTTCTGTGACTGTTGTTTACTGTTGTTTTATGTAGCACCTGGGTTCAGGAGGAACGTTGTCTCATTTCACTGTGTACTGCATCAGCTATACATGGTTGAATGACAATTATAGCTTCTTGACTTGACTTGACTTGACTTGACTTGGAATTATGACCCAAAAGTTCTATTTTGGTCTCATCTGACCACATGACTTTCTCCCATGACTCCTCTGGATCATCCAAATGGTCATTGGCAAACTTAAGACGTGCCTGGACATGTGCTGGTTTAAGCAGGGGAACCTTCCGTGCCATGCATGATTTCAAACCATGAGGTCTTAGTGTATTACCAACAGTAACCTTGGAAACGGTGGTCCCAGCTCTTTTTAGGTCATTGACCAGCTCCTCCCGTGTAGTTCTGGGCTGATTTCTCACCTTCCATAGGCTCATTGAGACCCCACGAGGTGAGATCTTGCATGGAGCCCCAGTCCGAGGGAGATTGACAGTCATGCTTAGCTTCTTCCATTTTCTAATGATTGCTTCAACAGTGGACCTTTTTCTCACCAAGCTGCTTGGCAATTTCCCCGTAGCCCTTTCCAGCTTTGTGGAGGTGTACAATTTTGTCTCTAGTGTCTTTGGACAGCTCTTTGGTCTTGGCCATGTTAGTAGTTGGATTCTTACTGATTGTATGGGGTGGACAGGTGTCTTTATGCAGCTAACAGGTGCATCTATTTAAAGATAATAAATGTAGTGGAGGTGGACATTTTTAAGGCAGACTAACAGGTCTTTGAGGGTCAGAATTCTAGCTGATAGACAGGTGTTCAAATACTTATTTGCAGCGTATCATACAAATAAATAGTTTAAAAATCATATATTGTGATTTCTGGATTTTTTTTTTTTTATTATGTCTCTCACAGTGGACATGCACCTACGATGACAATTTCAGACCCCTCAATGATTTATAAGTGGGAGAACTTGCAAAATAGCAGGGTGTTCAAATACTTATTTTCCTCACTGTATATAAAACCTACACAGGACTACACAGCTATATAAAACCTACACAGGACTACATGAGACTACACAGAGCTATATAAAACCTACACAGGACTACATGAGACTACACAGAGCTATGTAAAACCTACACAGGATTACATGAGACTACACAGAGCTATATAAAACCTACACAGGACTACATGAGACTACACAGAGCTATATAAAACCTACACAGGACTACATGAGACTACACAGAGCTATATAAAACCTACACAGGACTACATGAGACTTCACAGCTATATAAAAACCTACACAGGACTACATGAGACTACACAGAGCTATATAAAACCTACACAGGACTACATGAGACTACACAGCTATATAAAACCTACACAGGACTACATAAGGCTACACAGCTATATAACACCTACACAGGACTACATGAGACCACACAGCTATATAAAACCTACACAGGATTACATGAGACTACACAGCTATATAACACCTACACAGGACTACATGAGACTACACAGAGCTATATAAAACCTACACAGGACTACATGAGACTACACAGCTAGATAAAACCTACACAGGACTACATGAGACTACACAGCTATATAACACCTACACAGGACTACATGAGACTACACAGCTATATAACACCTACACAGGACTACATGAGACTACACAGCTATATAAAACCTACACAGGACTACATGAGACTACACAGAGCTATATAAAACCTACACAGGACTACATGAGACTACACAGAGCTATATAAAACCTACACAGGACTACATGAGACTACACAGCTAGATAAAACCTACACAGGACTACATGAGACTACACAGCTATATAAGACCTACAAAGGACTACATGAGACTACACAGCTATATAAAACCTACACAGGTCTACATGAGACTACTCAGCTATATAAAACCTACACAGGACTACATGAGACTACACAGAGCTATATAAAACCTACACAGGACTACATGAGACTACACAGCTAGATAAAACCTACACAGGACTACATGAGACTACACAGCTATATAACACCTACAAAGGACTACATGAGACTACACAGAGCTATATAAAACCTACACAGGACTACATAAGACTACACAGCTATATAACACCTACACAGGACTACATGAGACTACACAGCTATATAAAACCTACACAGGACTACATGAGACTACACAGAGCTATATAAAACCTACACAGGACTACATAAGACTACACAGCTATATAAAAACCTACACAGGACTACATGAGACTACACAGAGCTATATAAAACCTACACAGGACTACATGAGACTACACAGAGCTATATAAAACCTACACAGGACTACATAAGACTACACAGCTATATAACACCTACGCAGGACTACATGAAACTACACAGCTATATAAAACCTACACAGGACTACATGAGACTACACAGAGCTATATAAAACCTACACAGGACTACATGAGACTACACAGCTATATAAAAACCTACACAGGACTACATGAGACTACACAGAGACATATAAAACCTACACAGGACTACATGAGACTACACAGCTATATAAAACCTACACAGGACTACATAAGGCTACACAGCTATATAACACCTACACAGGACTACATGAGACCACTCAGCTATATAAAACCTACACAGGATTACATGAGACTTTACAGCTATATAACACCTACACAGGACTGCATGAGACTACACAGCTATATAAAAACCTACACAGGACTACATGAGACTACACAGAGCTATATAAAACCTACACAGGACTACATAAGACTACACAGCTATATAACACCTACACAGGACTACATGAGACTACACAGCTATATAAAACCTACACAGGACTACATGAGACTACACAGAGCTATATAAAACCTACACAGGACTACATGAGACTACACAGCTATATAAAAACCTACACAGGACTACATGAGACTACACAGAGATATATAAAACCTACACAGGACTACATGAGACTACACAGCTATATAAAACCTACACAGGACTACATGAGACTACACAGCTATATAACACCTACACAGGACTACATGAGACCACTCAGCTATATAAAACCTACACAGGATTACATGAGACTTTACAGCTATATAACACCTACACAGGACTGCATGAGACTACACAGCTATATAACACCTACACAGGACTACATGAGACTACACAGCTATATAACACCTACACAGGACTACATGAGACCACTCAGCTATATAAAACCTACACAGGATTACATGAGACTTTACAGCTATATAACACCTACACAGGACTGCATGAGACTACACAGCTATATAACACCTACACAGGACTGCATGAGACTACACAGCTATATAACACCTACACAGGACTACATGAGACTACACAGCTATATAAAACCTACACAGGACTACATGAGACTTTACAGCTATTAAAATCCTGCACAGGACTACATGAGACTACACAGCTATATAAAACCTACACAGGACTACATGAGACTACACAGCTATATAACACCTACACAAGACTACATGAGACTACACAGCCATATAAAACCTACACAGGACTACATGAGACTACACAGAGCTATATAAAACCTACACAGGACTACATGAGACTACACAGAGCTATGTAAAACCTACACAGGATTACATGAGACTACACAGAGCTATATAAAACCTACACAGGACTACATGAGACTACACAGAGCTATATAAAACCTACACAGGACTACATGAGCCTACACAGAGCTATATAAAACCTACACAGGACTACATGAGACTACACAGAGCTATATAAAACCTACACAGGACTACATGAGACTACACAGCTATATAAAACCCACCCAGGACTACATGAGACTACACAGCTATATTATACCTACACTGAACTACATGAGACCACACAGCTATATAAAACCTACACAGGACTACATGAGACTACACAGCTATATAAAACCTACACAGGACTACATGAGACTACACAGCTATATAAAACCTACACAGGACTACATAAGGCTACACAGCTATATAACACCTACACAGGACTACATGAGACCACTCAGCTATATAAAACCTACACAGGATTACATGAGACTTTACAGCTATATAACACCTACACAGGACTGCATGAGACTACACAGCTATATAAAAACCTACACAGGACTACATGAGACTACACAGAGCTATATAAAACCTACACAGGACTACATAAGACTACACAGCTATATAACACCTACACAGGACTACATGAGACTACACAGCTATATAAAACCTACACAGGACTACATGAGACTACACAGAGCTATATAAAACCTACACAGGACTACATGAGACTACACAGCTATATAAAAACCTACACAGGACTACATGAGACTACACAGAGATATATAAAACCTACACAGGACTACATGAGACTACACAGCTATATAACACCTACACAGGACTACATGAGACCACTCAGCTATATAAAACCTACACAGGATTACATGAGACTTTACAGCTATATAACACCTACACAGGACTGCATGAGACTACACAGCTATATAACACCTACACAGGACTACATGAGACTACACAGCTATATAACACCTACACAGGACTACATGAGACCACTCAGCTATATAAAACCTACACAGGATTACATGAGACTTTACAGCTATATAACACCTACACAGGACTGCATGAGACTACACAGCTATATAACACCTACACAGGACTGCATGAGACTACACAGCTATATAACACCTACACAGGACTACATGAGACTACACAGCTATATAAAACCTACACAGGACTACATGAGACTTTACAGCTATTAAAATCCTGCACAGGACTACATGAGACTACACAGCTATATAAAACCTACACAGGACTACATGAGACTACACAGCTATATAACACCTACACAAGACTACATGAGACTACACAGCCATATAAAACCTACACAGGACTACATGAGACTACACAGAGCTATATAAAACCTACACAGGACTACATGAGACTACACAGAGCTATGTAAAACCTACACAGGATTACATGAGACTACACAGAGCTATATAAAACCTACACAGGACTACATGAGACTACACAGAGCTATATAAAACCTACACAGGACTACATGAGACTACACAGAGCTATATAAAACCTACACAGGACTACATGAGACTACACAGAGCTATATAAAACCTACACAGGACTACATGAGACTACACAGCTATATAAAACCCACCCAGGACTACATGAGACTACACAGCTATATTATACCTACACTGAACTACATGAGACCACACAGCTATATAAAACCTACACAGGACTACATGAGACTACACAGCTATATAAAACCTACACAGGACTACATGAGACTACACAGCTATATAAAACCTACACAGGACTACATAAGGCTACACAGCTATATAACACCTACACAGGACTACATGAGACCACTCAGCTATATAAAACCTACACAGGATTACATGAGACTTTACAGCTATATAACACCTACACAGGACTGCATGAGACTACACAGCTATATAAAAACCTACACAGGACTACATGAGACTACACAGAGCTATATAAAACCTACACAGGACTACATAAGACTACACAGCTATATAACACCTACACAGGACTACATGAGACTACACAGCTATATAAAACCTACACAGGACTACATGAGACTACACAGAGCTATATAAAACCTACACAGGACTACATGAGACTACACAGCTATATAAAAACCTACACAGGACTACATGAGACTACACAGAGATATATAAAACCTACACAGGACTACATGAGACTACACAGCTATATAAAACCTACACAGGACTACATGAGACTACACAGCTATATAACACCTACACAGGACTACATGAGACTACACAGCTATATAACACCTACACAGGACTACATGAGACCACTCAGCTATATAAAACCTACACAGGATTACATGAGACTTTACAGCTATATAACACCTACACAGGACTGCATGAGACTACACAGCTATATAACACCTACACAGGACTGCATGAGACTACACAGCTATATAACACCTACACAGGACTACATGAGACTACACAGCTATATAAAACCTACACAGGACTACATGAGACTTTACAGCTATTAAAATCCTGCACAGGACTACATGAGACTACACAGCTATATAAAACCTACACAGGACTACATGAGACTACACAGCTATATAACACCTACACAAGACTACATGAGACTACACAGCCATATAAAACCTACACAGGACTACATGAGACTACACAGAGCTATATAAAACCTACACAGGACTACATGAGACTACACAGAGCTATGTAAAACCTACACAGGATTACATGAGACTACACAGAGCTATATAAAACCTACACAGGACTACATAAGACTACACAAAGCTATATAAAACCTACACAGGACTACATGAGACTACACAGAGCTATATAAAACCTACACAGGACTACATGAGACTACACAGAGCTATATAAAACCTACACAGGACTACATGAGACTACACAGCTATATAAAACCCACCCAGGACTACATGAGACTACACAGCTATATTATACCTACACTGAACTACATGAGACCACACAGCTATATAAAACCTACACAGGACTACATGAGACTACACAGCTATATAAAACCTACACAGGACTACATGAGACTACACAGCTATATAAAACCTACACAGGACTACATGTGACTACACAGCTAGATAAAACCTACACAGGACTACATGAGACTACACAGCTATATAAAACCTACACAGGACTACATGAGACTACACAGCTATATAAAACCTACACAGGACTACATGAGACTACACAGAGCTATATAAAACCTACACAGGACTACATGAGACTACACAGCTATATAAAAACCTACACAGGACTACATGAGACTACACAGAGCTATATAAAACCTACACAGGACTACATGAGACTACACAGCTATATAAACCTACACAGGACTACATAAGACTACACAGCTATATAACACCTACACAGGACTACATGAGACTTCACAGCTATATAAAAACCTACACAGGACTACATGAGACTACACAGAGCTATATAAAACCTACACAGGACTACATAAGACTACAAAGCGATAAAACACCTACACAGGACTACACGAGACTACACAGCTATGTAAAACCTACAGAGGACTACATGAGACTACACAGCTATATAAAACCTACACAGGACTACATGAGACTACACAGCTATATAAAAACCTACACAGGACTACATGAGACTACACAGCTATATAAAACCTACACAGGACTACATGAGACTACACAGCTATATAAAACCTACAAAGGACTACATGAGACTGCACAGCTATATACAACCTACACAGGACTACATGAGACTACAGAGCTACATAAGAGCTTAATGAGACCTACACAGAACTACATAAGATCTACACAAGGCTTTATTAAAATACATAGAGCTACATAAGATCTACATGAGTCTACAGAGAGCAAAATAAGACCTACATATGACTGCATAAGACCTTCACAGGACTGCTGAGACTACAGAGCTACATAGAACTACATGAGACCTACACAGAGCTACATAAGACCTACACAGGACTGCATGAGACTACAGAGCTACATAAGATCTCATGGGATTGCATGAGACTATAGAGCTACTGTAAATAAAACCTACACAGGACTACATGAGACTACACAAAGCTACATAAGACCCTTCACAGGACTACATCGTATCCATGTGTCAAACACTGTAAGACAATACAATAACTTTAATAACAATTTGCTCAAACAGAAACAGTTGAGCACTGAACAGTCGACACTTCTGCTGTTATGTTGTCAGGTGTAACGACTTTTGCCAAAAGCTGTAACAATATAAATAATTTTAAAAATGCTGTGAACAAAATTTGATACTGTAGTATTCAGCATGTATTGGGAAAATAATATTAATAAATCTGGAGCGCTTGGTGGCTCAAAGCAAGTAGGATTTGGATGCAGGGAACAAGTCAACAAAAATTCAGCCTTATTTTGGCACAGTGTCAGAAAATATCAGTTTCCCATGGAGTGCTGAAGTTTACATAGCGATAATCTGCTAACGTGTTGTCTCTTGCACAACTTATCTCACACTCCTGTTTGTTAATTGTCCATATATACTGTTTGCCCCTGTGTGTGTGTGTGTGTGTGTGTGTGTGTGTGTGTGTGTGTGTGTGCTTTGTTTTTGAGAAATAAATTGTTTAGACAATTTGCTGCACCGTTTTGTCTATTTTATGTTATTTTTATTTCACGGTTATGATCTTTTTTCTTTTCCTTTTTTTTTTACCATTTTTTATCGTTTGCCGATCACCTGACATGGAAAGGCCTGTTATTGTGTTCATTCACATTCTATTACAGATGACTTTGTCAACATTATAGAGACAATGGTGTGATTAATATGCCTGATATTGATTCATTTCAATTCCCGCAGTTGATTTCTTTTGCACCGGCTCCATATTATGGCGTTTTCCAGCCTGGAGGTTTGGCTTGGTCCCCAAGACTGAAGAAAGTGAATGGCTCAATGACTAAGCAACTTCTTTGTCAGCCTGATGGGATTGGATTTAATGGATTCTCAAGAAAGGGCCAACCTGACTGACAAGCCAGCTTTCAAAATTAAAAATTGAATTTCTTCATTATAACATCTACTGAGTTTGGCACGTAAAGTGAAAGCGCCTTTAGTGATCTGATGCCTTAAAATGGTACAAGCCAAAAGATCTGATAAGACACAGTGAGTTTATTATCACGTTCCCTGTTAGTAAAGTCTGAACATGTCAGGACAACGGGACTGTATTGCATTATCAGATCCAAACTTGGCCTGAAGCTTTTTTTTTTCTTTTTCTTGCATTTGCCCTAACACCCACCTGGGGACTGTTTAAGGACACAATTATTATTGTCATAAACATTTTTTTACTTTAGAACTATTTTGAAGCTCTCAATTCAACGTCTTCAGGACCGATACTGGAAAATGCACAAACCCGATCGCCCGGTTTCACACCGTTGTAGCTCCGAGCTCATTCAAAGTATTAAAACATAAGAATGTGTCGACTACATAAACCATGGGCACAACATGAAAAAAATATTTTAACACTTGAGCTTCATTTTCAACATCCTATTGCCCATTCAGTCCCCAATTGCTACAGGGGTGTTAATAAAGTCAGGTACTGCTGTAGGTGAGGTGAGGAAACCTGGGGTGCTGTTTTAATTCATCCCAAAGATGTTCAATAGGGTTGGAGTTCTATAAAAGGAGATCCTTCTCTCCAACCAATGGAAAGCACATGTTCATCTTCATGGAGCTGGGTTCTTCTCATGCTGAAACAGGTTTGGGTCTCATTAAGGGAAAATCTCATTCTCCAGCGTCCAAAGACGTCTTATACAAACGTGCGTTTCCAACAGTTTGTGGAGGAAACACATATGGCTGGAAAAGTTATTCACGACGACCTTTCTTTACTCAGATATTTAAAAATAATAATACTCCACCGTTCAATAATTTGTAATCAGTAAACATTTGTTTTACTGATGCGCCAAGTCTCAAATCGAGCACCAAAATCCGCCATGATGCAACAAATCCGGCACTTAAAACCGTCCGTGTGGAAACATGGCGAAATTATAATTCATTTAAAACATTTACAAGAATTTTTTGTTGCGTTTGGTTTCACTAATTCTAAACTTTTGCATAAAGCATCCATACTTGTCCATGTCCATGTTGATTAGAGAATTAAAAACTTGAAAAAGCATTAATCTAAGGTACATTTGGAACAGATACAAATGTGCGATTAAGTTGCGAATAACTATTTTAATCATTTGACAGCCCAAATATGTACAATATATACTGTGGTGTGAAAAAGTCCCCCCCCCCTCCCGACGTTTGTCGCACTTTAATGTTTCAGATCATCAAACTAATTTAAATATTAGTAAAAGATAACACAAGTGAACACAACATGCAGTTTTGAAAGAAAAACAAAATGAAGACTTTGGAGTGGCCCAGTCAAAGTCCTGACCTGAATCATATTGAGATGCTGTGGCATGACCTTAAAAGGCTGCTCGTGCTCGAAAACACTCCAATGTGTAGTACTGAGCAGACGATGTATTGTACTGTAAAATATATAATATAATGTGTGTGTGTGTGTGTGTATACTATATATATATATATATTAGAAATGTAACAGTACACAAAATTCTTAAAGTTTTTATGACATGGTTTGGTACATTTAGGGGGAAGAAATGCGAAACAAAAAATTGCTTGTTGTTTTTTTATTAACACAGTTTTTATTATTATTATTATTATTATTATTATTATTATTATTATTATTATTATTATTATTATTATTAACATTTGTTATAATCAACATTTGAACAGTTTACATTTCTATAACAATTTTAGATAAAATACCTGCTTGGTTAAATAATATATAAAATATCATTTTATAAAAACAAAATATATATAAAAAAAATGAAATATAATTAATAAAATTAATGCAATACACTTTTTATAATATTGATTAAATTGGCACAAATTATAATTGAAAAAATTGAAAAATTGTATAAAATAGTTTACATATGTTAGAACCAATAATAATAATAATTATTATTATGTAATTATTATTATTATTATTATTATTATTATTATTATCATCAACATTATAGTTATTATTTTTATTATTATTATTATTATTAATATTAATATTATTTTTATTATTATAGTAATTTTATTATTATTATTATTATTATTATTATTATTATTATTATTATTATTATTATTATTATTATTATTATTATTATTATTATCATCATGCCTGTATTTTGAAGTTCTAGCTGCTTCCTGAGGGCAGGCACTAGTTAGCTTAGCGACACCCGGCTAGCAGAACAACATCAGGTAAGAGCGACTTCAGGTCTGCTGTCAACTCTTTTATTTTCTCTTTATTAAATTATAACATGGTGAAAATATTCGACAATTATTACTTAAATCGTCTTAATAGAAAACGCGGGACATTTATTACGAAATTCGGGATTTTTAGGTTGGATTTTAATTGAAGGTTCTACAGAAATTAGCCTCTTAGCCGCTCAGCTAGGTCTTTCTATCAGTCCATGGATTACCTGGCAGCTAGGCTAGTCTTAGATATATATAGGATTTAGTGCTATATCGAGTCAAAAATGTGATTTATTTTAATTAAAATTAATTTTTTTCTTGTGAGTGAAAAACCTCCGGCTAATATCGGCTTTGATACAGTTCTGTAGCTAAACCCTGGGCCGTGTCCTAAACAGGCGTGTCCACACTTTACAACTGCACTACGTTCCGTCGGAGGAACTGCAGCTCGCGCACGCGACCTAGCGCACTACTCGCGGGCTGTATTTGGGACGCGCCCGTGTTTATGCAGCGGTATGTATTGATACATCAGGGGTTTTATTATGTATATTTTTATATATGCAGTTGTGGCTCCAGTGAAAAGAGACGCGTTGAATTGTGTTCATTGTGTTTCATGCTTTATTAATGACTTTCATTAAGATTCCTGTCTGTGAAACTGCGTTTCTCTGTAATATTGATGCTTTTTAGTTTTACAGTGGACCAAAGTATCAACATAATAAGTAATAAATTGTATACATAAAGAAATAAAAAACTTTTTGTTCTTTATGATTGCACTGCCTGTTGAACCAGACATGCCATATTGCAGACCTCGTTAGATCTTTTCTACAATTTCTTTCTTAATTTAGACGGTTATTATTTTTACAACCTTCTTCTCAGCGCTATCGTTAGACTTCCTGCGAACTGTGATGCTCAATTTATAGTGTAATAAAACAAAAACACTATAAAGACCATTGATTCAGGCAGGACACCACTGACCCGACACTGAGATGTTTTCTGAACATTTATTTGTATTTCTTGTTTTATATTGTGCACTGATCAGGAGCTCTGTGGACTGAAGAAAACCCTGATTGACCCTTTCAGTGCTCGCCAATGGAGCTGGCACACAGTCTGCTGCTTAATGAAGACGCTTTGGCCCAAATCACCGAGGCCAAGAGGCCAGTCTTCATATTTGAGTGGCTTCGTTTCCTCAACAAGGTCCTCATCGCTGCCAACAAGGTACCACGATATACACAGCGATGCAAAGGGGCGGAAAATTTCCTTAGAATTTCTGGAAACTTTCAATTGGAACTTCATCTGGGGAATTTTGGAAATATTTTAAATTGGCAACTTGTTGGGAATTTATTAGAAATTTGGGAAAAATATATAGTTTATAAGTTTGTTTTAACTCGAAATTATAGATTTTTTTCCCCACTACAAGTTTCCCCGTTACCTACAATTTTGTAAAGTCTGTTCCCGTTAATTTCGATGGAAAGTTTCCGATCTTGAAGATCCTTGAGAGGAACCAGACTCAAAAGAGAATCCGTCCTCAGCCTCAACAGCAGATGTCCGTTCATTACAGTTCCATCATGGTCGAGGTGTTCGGGCGCTGTCCATTAAAACTGTGGTCCTGAACCAATGTAGCAGGCCGTTGATATTAATTCCAGTCCAAATCCGGTCTCAAAGTTTAGAATATTTAAAGACATTTGAAGCGAACCAATCGGCTGTTGTTGTTCTTGCAGGTCGATGTGAAGGAAAAGCAGAAAAAGCTGGTGGAGCAGCTCACCGGGCTGATCAGCAGCAACCCTGGACCTCCGACGCGGAAGCTGCTCGCCAAGAACCTGGCCACGCTGTACAGCATCGGCGACACCTTCACCGTCTTCCAGACCCTGGACAAGTGCAATGATATCATCAAGAACAAAGATGACACTCCGGCCTACCTCCCCACCAAACTGTGAGTTCCCCCCTTACGGTTTCTCCTCATGCTGCTAAAGCGTTAACTTTGATACTAGAACGTATCTGAGTGAGAACATTGAATGCAGGGAGCAGGTCAGGATTAGAAACGAGTTTATTAGAGGAACCTGGCAGGTAGAAAGAGGCAGACGTAGAGGACAGAGGGATTATGGAGACGTTCGATAGTCTGTGAGGAGCATTTTTATTATTTGTCCATTTCAACGAAAAAAACTAATTTTTGTTTCCACTCTGAATAAACGCATTTCTTTTCGTCTGTGTGTTTGTTGTGTTGCGCTCAGGGCCGCGGTGGCATGTGTCGGAGCGTTTTACGAGAGGATGGGCCGAATGCTGGGCAGCTCTTTCCCCGAAACCATCATCAACCTCCTGAAAGCTCTAAAGAACGCAGAGGTAAAACCACACAGCTCGGTAAAAAAAAAAAAACACCGGCTCGGGGCTTCTTAACGGATTTTATCGGCTTTGTCGATTGTTGCTGGAACTTCCCTCTGAAACTATCAAAATCCACCTCGATAGTTTTTTTCCAGCTTGTGGTAAATGGTACAAGACCGACCTCTAGAGGCGAATCAATGACACCACGCGCTGTTTGTTTCGACACGCGAGACCTTGTTCATGTTCGATAATATGAACGCTTTAAAACTTTGTTTAAAACGTATTAGTAAATGTTGAATACAACAAATAAACAATACTTCTAAATTTGTTCACTTTAATTATTGTTAAAGATTTAGTTTTTTTTTTTTTTTTTTATAAATTATTATTATTTTTTTTTATCCATTCCAAAAAAAATTTGGAATGTTTGTTTCTCTGTTGATTAATCGATTATCAGCAACTATGATCCAACGTAGTGAACGGTATCGGTAAAATCCATTATCGGCCCAGCTCTATGTGTGTGTGATCTGTGTGTGTGTGTGTGTGTGTGTGTGTGTGTTGCAGTCGCAGGGTCGAGGCGAGATCCTCCTGAGTCTGCAGAAGGTGCTGAGTGGTCTCGGAGCTGCAGCCGCTTCCTGCCACAGAGACATCTATAAAAACGCCCGCTCTCTCCTGACGGACAGGTCGATGGCCGTGCGCTGCGCCGTGGCGAAGGTCGGGACTCTCCGGCCGTCACGCCGTTATCGCTTCTTCAACTCTTGTCTGTTACTTAAAGGGGAAAAACGACAAGATTCAGTCATTTGGATGCATTTCTGAATGTCAGTGATGGTGGATTAGTGATAGATCAACAGATGGATGACTGATAGGAGGATCCACCAGGGAAGTGGTTTAGCTGTTGGACTGATCGGGTACTAAGTTCAAATCCCAGCATGGCCAAACTGCCACTGCTGGGCCCCTGAGCATGGCCCTTAATCCTAGACTGCTCAGTTGTAAATCTTTCAAAAGCCCTAAATGTAAAGGATGGATAGAAAGAGGATTAATGGATGGATCAAAGATTTTAAGGTGGTGTAAATGATCGGTGAATTGTTTGGTGGATGGATTGATTTTAGATCAATGCAGTGGATTTGTCTTGCAATAGGTTTTTACTCAATACTTGGCATGATGGACTTTCTTTTTTTCTTTGTTTGTTTGTTTTTCTTTCTTTCTTTCTTTCTTTCTCTCTCTCTGTAGTGTTTGTTGGAGCTGCAGAACGAGGCCGTGTTCATGTGGACGGCGGAGCTGGAGAACGTTGCCACCTTGTGTTTTAAAGCTCTGGAGGGTTCCACGTACGGAGTGCGCGTAGCAGTGTCCAAACTGCTAGGAACCGTCATGGCCACGGCACTCATGCCCAAACAAGCTGCAGGTCATCATCACCATCTCCACCATCGTTTTCTCCATCATCTCCTCTGCTTTTACACTTTTTTTTTCTATATGTTCTTTCGCTTGTGTGTGTATTAGTTATGAGACAGAACGTGAAGCGCGCTACCTTGGACGAGGTCCTGGAGCTGATGTCCACGGGCTTCCTGCGGGGGGGATCCGGTTTCCTGAAGAGCGGCGGAGAGATGCTGAAGGGAGGCGCGTCCGTCAGCAGGGAGGTGCGCGTAGGAGTCACCGAGGTGAGACGGGAAACGCTACACAGGTCTTTTGAAAAACGCTGTGTTATGGCTTTAAGCCAGGTCAAGCGGGGTTTTTTTTTTTTTTTCGTTAGCGATGATGGCTATGTTGGATCGTACCGATACTGCCGATAACCTTATATCCAACCGATTAAACGTTTTTAAAATGAATACGCTTTGAATTGAATAATGAAAGCATTATCAATTTTAAAAAATATAAATAATTTAATAAATATAATAAAAAATTTGAATATAATAAATATAATATAGTGCTTTATAGTGCTGCAGCCTGCAGCGTCAGTGATTCGCCTCTAAAGGCTGCTTTCCTCATTTATAATGACGGCTGAAAGCAACCCGGAAAAACTATCGTTATGGATTTTTGCCGATAACCGATAGTTCCGGCAATCAATTATCGTTGCTGATTAATGGGCAAAATCGGATGACCTCTTCATTGACGCGCTTGGGAATAGAAAGATATCTGGTTTGATGCTGATCCAATGAGCTTAAACAGAGTGAAATTACTAAATTATTTCCTGTGTGTGTGTGTGTGTGTGTGTGTGTGTGTGTTTTGCAGGCGTACGTGGTGTTTGTGACGGTGCTGGGCGGTCAGTGGTTGGAGCGTAACTTCGCCACCTTCCTGAGCCACCTGTTGGAGCTGGTCGCTCACCCTCGTGCCACACAGAGCCACGTGGAGGCGGTGTACTCGCGCCGCTGCGTCTCGTTCGCCCTGCGCGCCACACTCGGCGCCCTGCTGGGCGAAAAGGCTCAGATCGCCGCCGCCAAGGACATCTGCCAGGCCATCAGCAAGCAGATGAGGGCAGTGGGTAAGGAGCAAAATGGGGGGGAAATATCCAGGTTCAGAGCACTGCAGAGTAAGTACTATAGGTTTTTTTTTTGGTGTGCGTGTGTCTCTATCTTTCTCTCTATCTTTTTCTTTTTTTTTTTTATCCTGATTGAGGTGGTTTGGATGTTTTCCGATCTATTTATATGGCTCATGTTGCGCTGTCGCTGTAGCACACAATCCCAGGAGATACACTGGTGGTGAAAATTTAATACATTCCTCTTTACGAATGCCACAGTGATTCATCACAGAAAGATTCTGGCGTTCCGCAGGCTCAGGCAGGTCGTCCTCCAAGTCCTTCAAGCATCATAATGGAATTATAGATCATGATCAATTAACGGTGACTGAAAATTAGTTTTAAAATGTATTAGTAAATGTTGAATTGAACAAATAAACAGACCAATTCTATTCAATTAAAACTGAAATTACTGATCTCCAGAATAATATACAGTGTACACGGGTGTGTAAACATGCTCCAACAAAGACTAAATGGAAAAAAGAATTATTGGCAATTATATTTTATATACTAATAAATGGAACATAGCAATTTATCTTGATAAAAAAAAAAATACAAATATAAAGATATAGAGATGTAAGTGTTAAATTATGAATACATAGCTTTCTGCTAGTCTGATTCGGTGTGTGTGTGTGTGTGTATATGTATATATGTATATATATTGTGTGTATATATATATATATATATAAAATACAATATATTTCTAGTCTTTCTTTGAAAACTAGCATTTGCATGTGACAGCATGACATAGAGCCAGGTTTCACACGAATCCTAAGCCACACGTGACCTCCCTCCACTGCTGATGTTAAATTTCCCGTTCGCTCTTCGAACACGTTTTTGTGTGCTCTTCTATTGGACTCTTACTCTGTGATTGCTTTGAGCTGAAAGATCAAACCTTTTTTTCCCCCCTGCATTATTCTACCCTTCACTGCCTTCGCCAAAAATACACAGAATAAAGGAAAATTATTGATAAACGTGTCCAGGATTAAAAAATATGTCTCGTGTATATAATGCTATACTGCATGTAATGAGCTACGAACCTGTTCGTAACATGTAACGAAGAACCGTCGCAATATTTTAGTAATGATTGTGTGCATGGAAATCTTTCGCTGGATATTTCAAATATTTCAGCCCCTTGATGCACAACCCGTTTGTAAGGCACAGTAAAAAGTTTGTGGACACCTGATCATCAGATCGGTATGTGCATCTTTTTTAACATCCCGTTCCTCGTTGAGTACCTATTTACTGTTATAACAGCCTCCACTCTTCTTGGGGGATGTTCCACCAGATTCTGTGGATATTCGTGCTCTTTCAGCCACAAGGTTGTCAGTTCACATTCATCCAATATGGTCGGAGCTCTATAGCAGAAGATCTTCCACTCCAATCCATGAACATCTTCACGAAGCTGGTTTTGTGTCTACATGCCGGAACAGGTTTGGGTCTCCAAGTTCGCATAAACGGTGTCCCAAGACTTTTGTTCATACACTGTGTACTATTTGTAATCAAAATAGACGAGAGCTAAACGTAAATCCACGGATTTTCAGTCATCGTCCCTGATCTAGTGAACTAGCATAAGCATGCGTTTTTGGTTTTTGCTTCTTGAAGCTGTACGTCGTTCTGGATCAGGGCAACAGCTGAACGCTGTAAACGTTATGCAATCCCATTAAGCGTGTATGACTTGAGGGCGAGGTTTGCACTGGTTAGATGTATCATTCGTGTTAAGCGCCTTCTGCGATTCGTGCTGGATCTCCGCAGCGGTGTCCAATCTGGCGAGCAGGAGTCTTCCTGAGGTTCACGCAGAGTTTCACGTTTGCGCTTTGTTCCGACTTGCCGCACGCAATGAAATCGCAGACGTGCTAAGTCAGAACAGCACCAGTTGCACCGCTCCCGATGGGCACAGGACGATGTCTTTTTGCACACTGACTTATGAAGGCCGGTGCTCCCTGTGACTGTGCATGCGGCCTTGTGACGCCATCCGTTGGAGTATTACAAATCAAGTCTCGAAAACCTTTTGATACCACTTATGTTTAACCAGTCGCAATGACATACTGACACGTGTTTTATGGGAATGAATATGGGAAGATACTGAATGCCTGCGAACGCATTAAATCTCTTTAGCTTCATGAGGAAACAAAGGCAGTGAACGGCCGAATAATCTAATCTGGACTGGAGAGAAATGAGAACGTTCCCCTGATTCGTATTCCAAACCTGATTGTACCATTTGTATAGAGATTTATTCCAGTCCTGCGATGTTGAATAGAGGAAACTCAAAACAACCTGTGTTTGGGGTCACAGAGGCGGTGGTGAGCGACAGCAGCGCGGAGAACAAGGGCACCGCGGCCGACGTCTCCGCCAGTCAGCATGTGATGGTGTGTGCCCTTAAAGAGCTGGGCAGCCTGGTGCAGAGTCTCAGTGCCACAGCGGCACCCCTCATCCAGGAACCTTCTATTGGTAAGACATTTATTACAGTTCCATCATTGTTGAGATGTTCAGTGACTGGTGCATAAGTTCGGAACTGTTCATGCAAACTGTGGTCCTGAACCATTGTAGTAGACTGTTGATATTAATTACAGTCCAAATCCAGTCTCAAAGTTCTTGAGTTGCTGAGTTGGATCCTTAGGCTGTTGAGGTGGAACTATCCATAACTGTACAGAGTGGAGAACTCCATCCAGAGGTTGGGTGTCGGGATGAATCGGGCAGATTCACTGGTCACTGATACCTCATGGTTATGGTGAAATGATATCAGTTGGCAAAAAAAAAAAAAAAAATGTGGTTGATCCAATAAAATAATCAAACAAGAATTAACTTGCAAAAACAAATGGATAAAAAGTTCATCCTGGCCTAAATCACCTGATTTTCTCACCGCAGGTTTGTTGGAAACAGTTATGTCAGTGCTTCTTCACCCCAGCATGGCGGCTCGTCTGGCCGCGGCCTGGTGCCTGCGTTGCGTTGCCGTGGCGCTGCCAAATCAGCTGACTCTGCTGCTGGACCGCTGTGCTGAGCGCATCAACGCCCTGAAGAGCTCACCTGAAGCTGTGAGCGGGTACAGCTTCGCCATGGCTGCCCTGCTGGGCGCCGTGCACCAGTGTCCTCTGGGGCTTCCTCATTCCAAGGGCAAGGTGTGTGTGTGTGTGTGTGTCTGTGTGTGTGTGTGTGTCTGTGTGTCTGTGTGTTAGTTAATGTCTTTATTTGTTTATTCCTTGATTTTATACCTAAAGCATTGCTCTATGGTTGGTTGTGAATATTATTTTAGATGGTGGTGAGTATAGCGGAGGATCTGCTGCGCTCTGCAGCCCAGAACAGTCGTCTCTCTCTGCACCGTACTCAAGCCGGCTGGCTGCTCCTGGGAGCGCTCATGACTTTAGGTAAACCTTCAATGATCATAAAACATCACCTGATCGCTCAGTCTTACTGCACACTCAACATCACCTGATCGCTCAGTCTCACTGCACACTCAACCTCACTGCACACTCAACATCACCTGATCGCTCAACCTCACTGCACACTCATCACCTGATCGCTCAGTCTCACTGCACACTCAACCTCACTGCACACTCAACATCACCTGATCGCTCAGTCTCACTGCACACTCAACCTCACTGCACACTCAACATCACCTGATCGCTCAACCTCACTGCACACTCATCACCTGATCGCTCAGTCTCACTGCACACTCAACCTCACTGCACACTCAACATCACCTGATCGCTCAGTCTCACTGCACACTCAACCTCACTGCACACACATCACCTGATCGCTCAGTCTCACTGCACACTCAACTTCACTGCACACTCAACATTACCTGATCGCTCAGTCTCACTGCACACTCAACCTCACTGCACACACAACATCACCTGATCGCTCAACCTCACTGCACACTCAACATCACCTGATCGCTTAGTCTCACTACACACTCAACCTCACTGCACACTCAACATCACCTGATCGCTCAGTCTCACTGCACACTCAACCTCACTGCACACTCAACATCACCTGATCGCTCAGTCTCACTGCACACTCAACATCACTGCACACTCATCACCTGATCGCTCAGTCTCACTGCACACTCAACCTCACCTGATCGCTCAGTCTTACTGCATATACTTCTGATTATTGTTTTTAATATTTAGAATCAGGAGTGGTTTAGTGATCAGGAGAGGTTAAAGGAAAGGATTAGTGATCAAGCGAGTTTTCTGATCAGTATTTTGTTCACACTGAGGGTAGGGAATTAGATAGATGGATAATTAAACTGATATACACTACATTTATTCGCTCTCAGGCTCGTCTCTTGTACGCTACCACCTGCCCAAAATGCTGCTGCTGTGGAGGAACGTATTTCCTCGCTCTCAGAAGGAGCTGGAAGCTGAGAAGGCCAGAGGAGACTCGTTCACCTGGCAGGTCACGCTGGAGGGTCGAGCTGGAGCACTGTGTGGTAATCCTCATTAAAAATCCTGAAATGTTATGAGCATGCTTATCAAGTTCCGGTCCTGTGGAAGACATCATTGGACCGAGCTTCTGTGGTACAGTAGTGAACGTGACCCTTTTCTTTATGAGGGAGCAGCAGCAGCTGCTATAACATAACTAACTTGTCTTGCGCAAGAGCCAGGACGTTACACGTAGATTTAAACGGTTAAAATGACGTGATCTTCTCCCCTTCTCTTGTCAGCCATGCGGAGTTTTGTGGCTCACTGTCCTGAGCTTCTCACCGAGGACGTGATCCGGCGGCTCATGACTCCTATTGAATGCGCCATGACCATGATGGCTCAGTATGTGTTTTATCATGAAAGCTAACATTAGTCTAACATGAACGATTATATATCTCTATTATCTGATTCTAGAAATGAAAATAAGAGTTAAAAGTATTCAGTAGAAAGCCAGGTGGTAGTTATAGTGGTTATGGTGTGGGTTTGGGTTTAAGGTTTGAGTTTGGGGGTAATTGTACTGTTTTAGGGGGTAGTTGTAGTGATGGAGGGTTTGGGGTGGTTGTAGTGATGGAGGGTTTGGGGTGGTTGTAGTAGTGATGGAGGGTTTGGGGTGGTTGTTGTAGTGATGGAGGGTTTGGGGTGGTTGTTGTAGTGATGGAGGGTTTGGGGTGGTTGTTGTAGTGATGGAGGGTTTGGGGTGGTTGTTGTAGTGATGGAGGGTTTGGGGTGGTTGTTGTAGTGATGGAGGGTTTGGGGTGGTGGTTGTAGTGATGGAGGGTTTGGGGTGGTGGTTGTAGTGATGGAGGGTTTGGGGTGGTGGTTGTAGTGATGGAGGGTTTGGGGTGGTTGTTGTAGTGATGGAGGGTTTGGGGTGGTTGTTGTAGTGATGGAGGGTTTGGGGTGGTTGTTGTAGTGATGGAGGGTTTGGGGTGGTGGTTGTAGTGATGGAGGGTTTGGGGTGGTGGTTGTAGTGATGGAGGGTTTGGGGTGGTGGTTGTAGTGATGGAGGGTTTGGGGTGGTGGTTGTAGTGATGGAGGGTTTGGGGTGGTGGTTGTAGTGATGGAGGGTTTGGGGTGGTGGTTGTAGTGATGGAGGGTTTGGGGTGGTTGTAGTGATATTTGAGTTCAGGGGTAGTTGCAGTGATATTTGAGTTCAGGGGTAGTTGAAGTGACTAACCGTTTAGGTCGGTAGTTGTACTGAATGAGTTTAATTGGGCAGTTGTAAAGATTAAGGGTTCAGAGCGTAGTTGTAGTGATGGTTGGGTTCAGGGGTAAGTAGTACTCATTAATGGTTCCGGTCGGCAGTTGTAGAGATTAGGGGTTCACAGAGGCATTTATAGTGGTTAATTGTTCAGTGGTTAGTTGTAGTGATTATGGTTTCAGGGGTAGTTGTGGGGTTGAAGGGGGCAGGGGGCAGTTTTAGTGGTTATTGGGTTTAGGGGGAAGTAGTAGTCATTAAGGGATCAGGTGGGTAGTTATAGTAAATATTAGGGGTGCAGTTGTAGTGATTAAAAGTCTCTGTCTTCAGCGTTCCTGCAGTTATAAAGGTTCATGGTGCTCACCTGAAGGCCAGCGCAGCAATGGTACGCCTCCGTCTATACGACATTTTGGCCCTCCTTCCCCCCAAAACATATGAAGGCAAGTCCTGCTGAGAACAAACTCTGTTCTTCTTTCTGTGGGTATCTTTTACCCTTCCTGTACTCACTGCCTTGTTGTTGTTTATGATGATGATGATCAGGCAGTTTCAGTGCTCTCCTGAGGGAACTGGTAGCCGAGTTCACCCTGACAGATAATTCGTCCAATACAACAACGTCCCTGCTGCGTTCCCTCTGTCACTATGACGACAGCGTCCTCATGGGTTCCTGGCTGCAGGAGACAGATCACAAGTCCATTGAAGACCAGGTGAGTAAGGAAATTCTGAAATTCTGGTCTACTTGCTGTAGACGTGTTCTGAGCTGTGTAAGAACGTGTAGGTGTTTTCTTTTTGTTTATTTATTATTTTATCAGTTGCAGCCAAACAGTGCCTCAGGCAGTGGCGCCCTAGAGCACGACCCCTCCTCCATCTATTTGCGAGTTCCTGTGGCGGAGGCCGTCCCCGGACCACTGCCGCTCGGGGTGTCCGTCATCGATGCCTCAGTCGCTCTTTTTGGGGTCGTGTTCCCTCATGTTTCCTTCAAGCACAGGTAAAAATTCACTTTTTTGGTTTTCTGTCTTCAGTCAAATGCACCAAGTAAAGTTTTTTGATGGTGGACAGTGAAATTGAAACCCCTGGTTTTAGACAACATTCCTTTATTGGCATCATGTAGGACCTTCTTTTGTGACCAGTACAGCATCAATTTGTGGTGGGAATGAAGAGGGTTTGCCAGAGGGGTGACCACAGCAGTGGCTAGATGGATAGCCAGTGGGGTGACCAGAGAAATGGCCAAAGGGTTGACCAGAGTGGTGGCCAGAGGGGTTTTGAGTCATTGGTTTTGCAGAACAGTGTCCACTATGTGACTAAAGTTGGCTCAATTGTTTAAAGATCTTTTGACTCCACAGGTCATAGGAGATGTTCAATTCAATTAATTTCTATTTGTATTGCGCTTTTAACATCGTCTCAAAGCAGCTTTACACAGATAATGTGGTGATAAAAATGAATAAGATGTTCTTTAAAAGTGTAAGTTTGTCCCTGATGACCGAGCAGTCAGCGACTGTGGCAAGGAAAAACTCCCGAGAACATGTGTAAGATGGAGATGAGGAGAGAAGATGTTAGCACTCTGCCTAATCGTCCACTGTCCGGATACTAAGAGTCTGGACATTTTAGTGTGTGTGTTCAAATGAAACTATTTGACTATTTTTAGGCTCCAGATGCTGGATCACTTTGCCGAGTGCATTAAACAGGCTAAAGGAGTGCGACAGCAGGCTGTGCAGCTCAACATCTTCACCGCTGTGCTCAGTGCCCTAAAGGTAAATCACAAAGAAGGAGGGTTTAGAGAACATCAGGTTTTGAGTTAAAGAGACAAGCGAAAGTGTGGAGCTGGAGATTCCTGTCAAGTTATTGTCGAGTCAGTGATTTGAGTTGAGAGTTGAGGAAGGGGGTTGGAACATGGTAGAGAAATTATTTGAGGTGTAGATTCCAGGTGATGGCTGAGAAACTAAGTCACATCAAATTAGAGATTTGAGCTGAGTCGAGTAAGCGAGTCATGTCATATTAGAGAGATTATTTGAGGTAGAGATTTGAGTTGAGAAAATGACGTGGATCATGTTATATTAGAGAGACTATTTGAGGTAGAGATTTAAGATGACAGTTGAGAAAGCAAGTCAAATCATATTAGAGTTGATTTGGATTAGAGATTTGAGTTGACAGTCGAGAAAGCAAGTCATATTTCATATTAGAGTTGATTTGAGGTAGAGATTTGAGTTGAGAGTCGAGAAAGGGAGTCACATCGTGCAACATTTGAGTCAAGTTTTGTCAAGTGTGTAATTAAGTCTCACAGGTTGACCTGATTTAAATGATTCAATTAGCTTGTCTACGTTTCTGAGAATTTTATTTGCGTGTATTCAGGGTCTGGCTGAGAATAAGAGCACTCTGGGCCCTGAGGAGGTGCGGAAGTCAGCCCTGGCCCTGGTGATGGGAGCTCTGGATAACCCGAACCCCATCCTGCGCTGTGCTGCGGGTGAAGCTCTGGGCCGCATGGCGCAGGTCGTCGGAGAGGCCACGTTCATCGCCAGCATGGCTCAGCACAGCTTCGACAAGTAATGCAGAATATATATATATATATATATATATATATATATATATATATATATATATATATATATATTAATTATAGACTTTGATTAGAATTATAACATCATATTAATTAAATCATTTTTGCATGATTATAAATATATATATATATATATAGACAAAAGTACTGGTACACCTGCCTTTTTCAGCTGTATGTGGTTCCCTCTTCAAACCTTTATGTTGGAGATACCCTCCAACATTGGAGATGGAATTATTTTTATTTATTTAAACTAGGAGACTCCAACCTGTTCCAGCATGGCACAAAGTGCACAAAACCAGCTCCATTAAGATATCCTTTACATGGGATGGAATGGAAGATCTGCTGTGGAGCTCCAACCTTATTGGATGAGTGTGAACACTGACTGCAACCCATGCCTCCTCAGCTACATCAAGACCTGACTTTACTAACACCCTTGTGGCTGAATCCATCTCACACCAACCTCCACAAAATCTAGTGGAACATCATCTCAGAAGAACTCGATGTGGAAGGAGATGTTCACAAAGAAGAATCTTATCTTCAGGTGTCCATAAAGGTTTAGCATATATAGTGTATATTGAGTAGATGATGTAAGTTATAGATATGTTAGGAAGCTGAAGTCAGAGCACAGTGACAGCCATGATCTAGCCCCCTTGAAACACAGAGCTTTAGGGGCCTTGCTGAAGGCCCCAAGAGTGACAGCTTGGCGATACGGGGACTTGAACCCCTGACCTTTCGATCAGAAACCCAGAACCATTACTGTTAAACTTCTACTTCCCCACAGCACATGTGTATGATGCATTTTTTTCATTCATTTATCTATTGATAATTGTATTTATTTATTATTTTTTTAGGCTGAAGTCTGCTCGAGACGTGGTCTCCAGAACAGGTCACTCTCTGGCTCTGGGTTGCCTTCACCGTTATGTTGGTGGCATCGGTTCCGGTCAGCACCTGAAGACCAGCGTCAGCATCTTGCTCGCCCTTGCACAGGATGCCACTTCTCATGAGGTCCAGGTGAGAAATCTCAGCTCCAAACCAAAATAAAAAATGTTGACATTTCCTGATTGATCCTTTTGGAACAGCTGGGAATGTTTTTTGAAGCACTAATAAGTTCAATTACAATTTTTATCAACACGTATGAGGATTATTTTGATGTTCCAAATGGTTCGTTCTCCACCGTAGGGTTTTTTTGGGCTTGATTCTCTTCCGGAGATATTGAAGGCTTCAGCAGCAACTTTTCTTCATTTTAGACAGTTCTGTATTGCAAGGAATGACGGCTGAACTAAGTGTGTGTGTGTCTGTGTGGGTTTTCCAGACGTGGGCTCTGCACTCTTTGGCTCTGATTGTGGATTCCAGCGGCCCAATGTACCGGGGTTACGTTGAGCCAACGCTGTCCTTGGTGCTGACTTTGCTCCTCACCGTTCCCCCCTCCCACACCGAGGTGCACCAGTGCCTGGGCCGCTGTCTCGGAGCGCTCATCACCACCGTCGGCCCTGAGCTCCAGGGTAAGAATATATATCAAATAAATATTGCAACTCGATTAACAAACTTATTAATGAAGGAATGATTTTTTTGGGGACCGAAGGGTCTATCAATAGTTCTGAGGTTCTAAAAATTTTCATCAGAACTTCAACGTCGCTGTGTTACTCTGTGCCTAGGAAACAGTGTGACGATCTCGACCATCCGCTCCTCGTGTCTGGTCGGCTGCGCCATCATGCAGGATCACTCGGACTCGCTGGTGCAGGCCGCCGCGATCTCCTGCCTCCAGCAGCTCCACATGTTCGCACCGCGCCACGTCAACCTGTCCAGCCTGGTGCCCTGTCTCTGTGTAAGGTTTACTCAGTGCCTTGGGCTGTGTGTGTGTGTGTGTGTGTGTGTGTGTGTGTGTGTGTTGGTTCATTTACAGTGTGTATATGGGGACTGCATTTGTAGTGTGTGTGTGTGTGTGTGTGTGTGTGTGTGTGTGTGTGTGTGTGTGTGTGTGTGTGTGTGTGTGTGTGTGTGTGTGTGTGTGTGTGTGTGGTTATTGCAAGTGTGTGTGTTGGTTCATTTACAATGTGTGTATGGGGACTGCATTTGTAGTGTGTGTGTGTTGGTTCATTTACAATGTGTGTATGGGGACTGCATTTGTAGTGTGTGTGTGTGTGTGTGTGTGTGTTGGTTCATTTACAGTGTGTATATGGGGACTGCATTTGTAGTGTGTGTGTGTGTGTGTGTGTGTGTGTGTGTGTGTGTGGGTATTGCAAGTGTGTGTGTTGGTTCATTTACAATGTGTGTATGGGGACTGCATTTGTAGTGTGTGTGTGTGTGTGTGTGTGTGTGTGTGTGTGTGTGTGTGTGTTGGTTCATTTACAATGTGTGTATGGGGACTGAATTTGTAGTGTGTGTGTGTTGGTTCATTTACAATGTGTGTATGGGGACTGCATTTCTAGTGTGTGTGTATGTGTGTGTGTGTGTGTTGGTTCATTTACAATGTGTGTATGGGGACTGCATTTGTAGTGTGTGTGTGTGTGTGTGTGTGTGTGTGTTGGTTCATTTACAATGTGTGTATGGGGACAGCATTTGTAGTGTGTGTGTGTGTGTGTGTGTGTGTGTTGGTTCATTTACAATGTGTGTATGGGGACTGAATTTGTAGTGTGTGTGTGTGTTGGTTCATTTACAATGTGTGTATGGGGACTGCATTTTTAGTGTGTGTGTGTGTGTGTGTGTGTGTGTGTGTGTGTGTGTTGGTTCATTTACAATGTGTGTATGGGGACTGAATTTGTAGTGTGTGTGTGTGTTGGTTCATTTACAATGTGTGTATGGGGACTGCATTTGTAGTGTGTGTGTGTGTGTGTGTGTGTGTTGGTTCATTTACAATGTGTGTATGGGGACTGCATTTGTAGTGTATGTTCGCACCGCGCCACGTCAACCTGTCCAGCCTGGTGCCCTGTCTCTGTGTAAGGCTCACTCAGTGCCTTGGGGTGTGTGTGTGTGTGTGTGTTGGTTCATTTACAGTGTGTATATGGGGACTGCATTTGTAGTGTGTGTGTGTGTGTGTGTGTGTGGTTATTGCAAGTGTGTGTGTGTGTTGGTTCATTTACAATGTGTGTATGGGGACTGCATTTGTAGTGTGTGTGTGTTGGTTCATTTACAATGTGTGTATGTGGACATTTGTATTGTGTGTTGGTTAATTTTGATTGTGTGCATTTGTATTGTTGTTTGTATGTATATTGTTACTGCAACTGTGTGTGTGTGTGTGTGTGTGTGTGATTAGGTCCACCTGTGCAGTTCTCACCTGCTGTTAAGGCGAGCGGCCGTGGCGTGTTTGAGGCAGCTGGTGCAGAGAGAAGCAGCGGAGGTGTGTGAGTACGCCATGAGCCTCGCCAAGAAGGCCGGAGACAACACGGACAGCACCGCTATCAGTATGTCACCATTCTGACTTCCTGTTAGAACAGGAAGTGCATCTACACAAGATCAAATCGGGATTCCGTCGGCTACATGTCGCAAAGCTGTGAGACTGATCACTGATGATCACTGTTTCAGACCTGAACATCAGCGAGACGGGGCTGGAGGGGGTTCTGTTCGGAATGCTGGACCGCGAGACAGACAGGAAGCTGTGCTCCGACATCCACGACACGCTGGGACACATGCTGTCTTCTCTGGCTGTGGGCAAACTCTCACACTGGCTCAAACTGTGCAAAGACGTCCTTGCTGCCAGCACAGGTGGACAATTTATTTTCTCTGCTTGCCTAGCAACAATGTCGCACATCACTAATAATACACAGCATGGCAGGATCCCAGACCTTTCCCACAATATACAGCACTAAAGCTAAAAACTTTAAATTTCCACTTAATTAATCTTTTGGTTTATTTATTATTATTGAGACACTTTTATTTGTTGCATTGGTTTTTTATTTTATGTATTTAAATTTTTTAATGCTTCCTTTGGTTTTATTTTATGTATGTATTTATTTACTTTTACTATTTCTACACCATAAAGTGATTTATTTAAATCGGAACATACAAAGCCTGAGATTGAATTTTCTAAGTATTTGATATTTAATTCATTTAATTAAACTTTGACCACTTTTTATCCACATACTAATAAAAAGGAACGACTGATTTCGCAAAATGTGGTTGAGATTTAACTTTTGAAATGTAGTGAAGTAAAAGTTTTCCCCAAATGGAGAAACTTCAGAATGAAAAACGCTATTTAAGTACAGTAACCAATTACATTCACTTCCTTACTGTCCGACACTGGTAATAATGAATAATTAGTAATAATGATAACTCATCACTGCCTCCTCCTGTCTCATTTCAGAGGTGGGAGGTGCGGTGGCGTTCGAGGTGGAGAAAGACGAAGACTCCGAGAAGAAGGACGAAATGGACGACGACATCATGTTCACGGGGCTGGGCGAGGACGACAAGTCGAAGCCGTCTGTCGCCCCGCGCTGGGTGACTCGAGTGTTCGCCGCCGACTGCCTCTGCCGCATCATCCACCTGTGCGAAAACGCCGACAAAACCCACTTCGACTTGGCTGCAGCTCGCACCGCCAAAGCAAAAAACCCTAAAGGTGACATCGTAGCGATGCCGCGTAACCCAAACGCTCAGATTTAGACCGTTTTTAATTAAGGATTTGCCGATACGATACGCATCACGATACAGGGTTTGCGATACGATACGTTGCGATACTGTAAGCAAGGTGATGTATAGGGATGTTTCTCATTTGTACATTTTTTTTGCCATAAAAAAAAACAAAAAACACAACGTACGTAAACGAACACATTTATGCTGCTGTTGCAATTATTTCTGGTGGAAGCTAATCGTTTTGACTACAGCGCCCCCAGAAAACAGGTGGATATTAACGCTGTTTACGTTCACAGATAAGAAAACCGCTATCTATCTAGCGGTGAGGATATAGAACTCAAAACAAAACGTTTTTTTTTTTAATACCGATATTGCGTTTTTGAGTATCGCCTAACGGAATATCGCAATACTCGCATGTATCAATATATTCTTTCACCACTATTTGTAACCGATTTTTACACGTCTGATTGTTTTCCTCACAGGTGACCTCCTGGTCCTGCACCTGTCTGATCTGATCCGGATGGCCTTCATGGCTGCCACGGATCACAGTCACCAGCTGCGCATGGCCGGCTTGCAGGCTCTCGAGGACATCATTAAGAAATTCGCCTCGGTGCCCGAGCCCGAGTTTCCCGGTCATGTGATCTTGGAACAATACCAGGCTAACGTGAGTTCTAATTTGTCTGTGCAATTCTTTAAAACACAGACGGAAATGTCATCATTCATCAAATGTACATTGAGTTCAATATTCGTCGTAAATCCCCGCAAATGAACTGTCGTTATGGCAACTATAAGAACGAGTGCATTAATGTAAAAGGCTTTCGCACCTCTGCTTGTTAATGCAGATTACGCACAGGTGTTTGAGCCTCACCATTCACTCGTCTTTTTTTTTTCCTCTTCTCTCACGTTCAGGTCGGCGCAGCTCTTCGACCCGCATTCTCTCCTGACACTCCCTCCGACATCACGGCCAAAGCCTGCCAGGTAAAGCAAAGCGGACGAAATGTGAACATTCGACATTATCGAATGCTAGATGGCCTCGGAGTCCGCGAGTCGCAATCTGTTCGGGTTAAAGGGAACAGCTCCAATAGCTCTGAAGCTCCCAAAAGCGTGCGCCGTTCATTTCCGAAGTTCTCACGGCGACGCGCGATGTGGCGGCTCATAGAAAACTAAACGTAAAATTACACCCGGACATGAACGAACAGAATGAAGCATTGGGAATTATTTAATATATATTAATGGTAAAATAAATTAAAATGTAAGTGATTCTGATTTTAAGAAAGGCCTCGCTGATCCTAATGGCCCTCCACCAAATATTTTCAGGAACTGAAAAAAAACACGAGGGAAAAAAAACCAAGCTAAATCCCATAATTTCCATCACGTGTGTCAGGTGTGCAGCGCCTGGATCGGCAGCGGTGTAGTGAGCGACCTGAACGACCTGCGCCGTGTTCACAACCTGCTGGTGTCTTCTCTGGACAAAGTGCAGGCGGGTAAAGGCTCGTCCAGCCAGCTGTACAGCGAGAGCGCCACCACTATGGAGAAACTGGCTGTGCTCAAGGCCTGGGCCGAGGTGACGAACACACACACACACACACACACACACACACACACATACACACACTTTATCAGCTAATAAAATCATTGACTATAAAACTTCCTCTCTCTCCCTCAGGTCTACGTGGTGGCGATGAAGCTGAAGAAGGAGGCGGAGTCGAGGCCGGCGCCCCCCGTGCGCAGTAGCGAGGACGACGAAGACGAGGAGGACGTGGGGGAAGAAGGCGACGTGCTCCCCGCGGACAGTCTGATCACGCTGGTGCAGCCCGAGCTGCCGTGTCTGAGCCGCCTGTGGCTCGCCGCTCTCAGAGATTACGCTCTGCTCACGCTGCCGGCAGAGTTCGCCAGCCAGCTGCCTCCTGAAGGTAGAGCTCACCTCATTTTATCTCATCTCATCTCAAACAAATTCCTTGTCCAATAAACCCGATTCTGATTCTGTGTGCAGGCGGCGCGTTCTACACTCCCGAGACCATCGACAATGCGCGTCTCCATTACCGAAGCTCATGGGCCCCCATTCTGCACGCCGTCGCTCTCTGGCTCAGCACGACCGACTTCGGGGCCCTCGAGTGTCCCGAGGAGCCCCAGAGCGCCACCAGCGCCGGGCCTCCCGGCTTTCCTCAGGGTCCTCCTGCCTCCGGGAAGAGCCACGATGAGCTGGTCAAAGACAGAATGCATCTGCTCTTGGGTACTGAACACGCTGATAAGAAAAGATTATTAATGCATTATTTTGTGGACTAATAAGATTTAAATAATTGATTGAGATTTAGCGTAATAAACTTTTCATTCGTGTAAATCGTCCATAAGTAGCGTATAATAAAAGCATGATCTCGTTGGTTGTGGCTCTCAGGCGTCACTATCGAGTTCCTGTGCTTCCCGAGGCCTGAGGAACCCATCGAGCGGGTGATGTCGTGTCTGCAGGCCCTCAGCACGCTGCTCGAGTGTCCACGGGCTCGGAAACACATCGCAGAAGATCAGGTCAGCGATCATTTACACTCATAACAGCATGAGTATTTATGTGCTGTCTATTTATAACAATGTTGGAAATGTGTGTGTGTGTGTGTGTGTGTGTGTGTGTGGTAGTTGCTGGCCGTGGAGCTGCTAAACGTCCTGCACAGGCTGTTACTCACACGTGACCCTCCGAGCGTCCAGCTGCAGGTCACGGCCGTGGTGCAGGAGACCATCCGCTCGGCTCGAGAACATCTGGATCAACTCCGGAGCTCCGAGAGTGAGTTTGAACCACGTTTCATCACGACATCGCTTGGTCACGTATCACCCTGTTCGCACGTCTTTTACACGTATTCCCGTAAACTTGTTCTCTTCCAGGTACCGAGGAAGTCGGGGAGAAGGATTTGGGCCGCCTCCTGGGAGAGGGCGGAGATTCTGGTGAGCTCCAGCCGGGGAAGTCTTTGGTTTTTGCTGCCATGGAGCTGCTCGTCTTCCTCCTGGTGCGTCACCTTCCACGGATCAACACCAAAGTCACGGACTCGCCGAGCCACGTTCCCGCGAAACCCCAGCAGCTCTCCGAGCACAGCAAACGCCTGCTCGCCGTCACCGTGGGCATCCTGGGAGAACTGCCCTCGCTGTGTTCCCCTGCAGGTACACACACACTCACACACACACACACACTTTCTCTAGCTTATGTGTGTGAATACAGTTGCTCCATGCCCCTCTCTCTCTCTCTCGCTCTCTCTCTCTCTCTCTCTTCTGTGCTAACAGGAAGCATGACCATCCTGCCCACGGTGCTGTTCCTGGTCTGCGGTGTCCTGAAGGAGACGGCGGTGAAGACGCCAGACGGCACGGTGTCTCCGCCGGTCTCGGCCGCCCTGCAGGCCATCAAGACCATCATCACGTCTAAGCTGGGCCGTGTGGAGCACATCCAGCAGCAGTGGAGCAGCCTGGTGAGGAGCAGCTTGGCATCTGTGCTGGACTACTCGCAGCCTGGTGAGATCATCACACACACACACACACACACACACACACACACACACACACACACACACACTATCACACAGTTCTCACTCAGTCAGCATGTACAGTGAGAAGAGACAGTCTGTGCTCATGTACACAGTGTGGTGAGATTTCAGAAGACACTAAGAAACACACAGAGTAGGACAGACAGAGACACACACAAAAATCACACACACACACACACACACAGAGAGAGAGAGAGAGAGAGAGAGAGAGAGAGAGAGAGAGAGAGAGAGAGAGACGCACGCACATTTCTAATGTCCAATACTAGAAATGCTCATCGATATCAATGACCGCTCTCTCCTTCTGTTCTTCTATTTCTCCATCCCTCCATCTTTCCCTCATTTCCCCCATTAGACGAGTCCAGACCCAGTGTGGACGAGGTGAGCATGCTGACAGCCATCACTCTCTTCCTCGTCTCTGCCGGCTCCGAGCTGCTCGGAGTCACCAGCTTACAGAAGGGGTGCATGGAGCAATTCCGAAACGCCCTCAACTCCACTGACCCTCTGGTACTACACACACACACACACACACACACACACACACACACACACGTGTGTGCAACAAGTTAAAATTGCTATTTTAAAAACAATTTTTTTTTTATTAAATGCCTGCCTGTTTAAATTAATATATAAAATAATATTTTACAATATAAAAACATATATTTCAAAGTTTTAAATGCATTTTATCATAGACTTTTATTATATTGATTAAATTGACTGATCAGTTCAATTGGCACAAATTAAATTGATAAAAATATAAATCAATGGAAAAATTTATTTAAATAGGTTACATTTGTTAGACCTCATTTGGGTAATACAGATATGTATAGAAGTGTGTGTGTGTGTGTGTGTGTGTGTGTGTGTGTGTGTGTGTGTGTGTGTGTGTGTGTGTGTGTTTTTTACATTTAATATTAAATTTTCTAAAGAGATGATCTACTTAACTGTTCGACATATTTCAGCATACTTTATCAAATGTCTTCATTCCTTCCATCCTTCATTCATTCACTCCTTCGAGATGCAGAATTGTCAGATTTTCAGAGAGAAATTTTAAGAGAAATTCTTAAAGCTGGAAATAAAGTGCAAAAGAATCCATAGTGTTAGACTGCTTTTTTAAACCTCTGGCGTGTTTTTAAGTTTAATAATCACTGTGTTTAAAGAGTTTCTATGTTCCGCATGTAAAAAGGATTGCATTTGAGATGTGTGTGTGTGTGTGTGTGTGTGTGTGTATGTGTGTGTGTGTGAATGTGTAGGTGCAGGCTCGGGGTTACCAGCTGCTCCTGTCCGTGTTCCAGCATTCGGTGCGAGCTCTCTCCACCCCCTACATCCACGCTCTGGCTCCCACGCTGGTGGAGAAGTTGAAGGCAGCAGAGCGCTCGCGACCCTCCAACCCGGCCGAGCTGCATGCCCTGCAGGAGGGGGTCCGTGTCCTCGAGGGCCTGGTGGGGCTCGGCGAGGAGCAGAACCGTGAGTTCACACCCCGCCCCCGTCCACTCTGATATGCATCCTCTCCAACGATACGATACATTAAAGATACACATGAAGCAGTGAAAGATTCGATGCAATACGATTCACCCTGATCCGATCCGATACAATACGATGCAATCGAAAAATCTGATTCTATGCAATTCAATATGGTTCAGACAGACAGCAAATCATCAAGCTTTCTAACTTCTAATGCACAAACAGGCCTTTGTAGTGCAAAAAAAGATCAAATAGAAACAGATGTTGTGTCTCCAGGAAGATGCAGCTCTACCTCTGCTATGTTGATCTGTATTCTATATGACTCTCAGGTGACACGTCATATTCACGTAGCAGCAGTGGTGACGAGAAATCAATCGGAAATATTGGTCATCAATTATTGGTCACTTTTGAAATAAAAAAATGAAATAAAAAAAAAAGCACATCAAATGCTAATTGTAATATATGTAACGAGAGTGGTGTTAAACGCTAATTTCACTGTTCTTACCAAGCACGCGTTTGTGGGTTCTTAGCTTTGTTCTGCCGATCGGTTTATCACCACTGCTGTTAGGACACCGATAAGGAGGTGACACTCATACGTTAACCACAAATTTATCTTTACCAAATCGCACTGTTCTCACAGTATTATTTCCAGATTCTATTTCAAGTGGTAACATAATTTATAACTTTGAATTTCACTGTCTAAATGTAAATTTGATATTTTTTTTACAGATGTGAATGTTAAAAAAAATAAAAAAAAATAAAAAATTGAACACTTTTTGAATTGATGCATCACATTGTTAACTTTTATACCAAAATCTGATGTTTATGATCACATGACTTATTTGTGATTTGATGAATCAATTTTGACATATAAACCTTTTTTTTTTATTTATTTTTATTTATTTATTTTTACCTCGAAAGACAAGGACATTGTTTGCTGTGTAGAGCATTTAATTTTCTCATTATTATTATTAAAGTCGTTCCTGAGAGAGTGGGGGAAAAAAAACGAAAGAGAAAACACCAGAAGAGAGTTTCAAATTGCAGCTGGGACTATTGCTATCTGTATCCATACCGATAGTTTTTCCGGCTTCCGGTCCTCTGTCATTACAAGAGCGGCCTCTAGAGGCGAATCACTGAGGCCACGTGCTGTTTGTTTTTACCTGTAAAACTGCGTGGAGCGCAATATTATATTTATCATTTATCAATTATATACTTATATTTATTAATAAATATATTCATATTTTGTATTTAGCACACTCATAATTCAGTATTATTCTTTCAGTACTATTATACATGGAATGTGATGTTTTTTCAAATCCAGTATCCATTTCAAAACGGAAAAAAATCGTTAAATTAATCGTTTATCGTCAGTTAACCTCCTAATAAAAATATTTAAATCACTTATAATATGATGATTATTCGTTTTTTTGTTTTTTTTCTTAACCTAGGTGTTCAGTTGCTGGCTCTGCTGGTGCCCACGCTCATCTCCTACCTGCTGGATGAGAACACCTTCTCCTCAGCCCCGCCCACCTCCAAGGCCCTTCACGAGTTCGCCCTGCAGAACCTGATGCGCATCGGGCCGCTCTACCCCGCCGCCTTCAAAACCGTAATCGGGGCAGTGTCCGAGCTTAAGCCCCGCCTCGAGGCGGCCATCAGAGCCAATCAGGAGAGCAGCAAAGCCAAGGCCGCAGCCAGACAGGCCCAGCCCACTGTGCAGGCCACGCCCACTATCAAACTCAAGACTAGCTTCTTTTAGTTTGTAAATTTTTTTGGGGACCAAACGGTTTGAATATGAAAGTGTGTGTATCTCGTCGAGTTCGTATACCTTTCACTTCTGCACCTTAATCAGAGGAAATCATCGTAGAAGCACTTGGTCATGAAACCTGTCTTTCATTCCGCCTTGTTTCTTTTTTAATCCTTCAGTCTTTCCGCACGTTTTTTGTCGCACGTTTCGTGACTCCGTTACTGTTCTATGAGTTTGTTTCGTGGACGTGTGGACGGCAGATCTCTGCCTTTTAAACATTTTATGAAGTCCGACACTGTGTGTGTGTGTGTGTGTGTGTGTGTGTGTGTGAGTGAAAGAGCGCGTGTGTTTGTGCACTGCTGCTTGGTTCAGTCTCGTGTGTAAAGAGTTCAACGTGGCTGTAAATATCAGCAGGGATTGATCTCTCCTGTTATTTATTTCAGCAGTGAGGAGTTCCGGTGAAGCTGCACACAAATGTTCATTGTTTTATCGTTCGGCAGGTTTCGCGTCGGTGTGACGAACAAACGCGTCGCATGAGACCCTCGTCCTCAGATCCACCGATTAATAAAAAATCTCTGTAGATGATCACAATAAAGAAAAAAACGATACATCATTCATTCGTTTTCTTGTATTTCTGAGACTTTGATTTTTTTTTTTCCAGCCATTTGGTTTGTCTCCAAACTGTTACCTCAAATTAAAAAAAAAAAAAACAATTTTAGGTTCTTTGGATGCTGCAGTATGAAATTTTTTTCTTCGCTTGAACTTGGAGACCCGAACCTGTTCCAGCGCCATATATTTGGTTGGAGATCTACTGCTTCAGAGCTCCAACCTCAATCGAATACCTTCCTGGACATCTTTCCAGAAGAGTGGAACTTATAATAACAGCAAATGGAGACTTTAATGTAGATTAGTGTTTATTTGATGCACGGTATAAAGCGCTGATCCTCTGCTTTTGGGCAGAAAAATCGAAAGCTTGAGCAACACATGATGGCTGATAATGTTGGGTGAATAATCAGGATTTGAGCTGAGATTTACATTTTCACATAGAGGAGGTTGTTCCGAGTGCCAGCACGACCCAGTTTCACCACTTAAGAACCAAGAACAGACCGTAGACGAAAGACGAAATCTAGTCAAGTTTATTTCTATTGTGCTTTTCACAACACACATTGTCTCAAAGCAGCTTTACAGAATTTGAAAGGTGAATGGTGTGCATTTATCCCTGATGAGCAGCCATGGAGACTGTGGTGAAGGAAAAACTCAATTAGATGTTATGAGGAAGAAACCTTGAGAGGAACCAGACTCAAAAGTGGAACCCATCCTTATTTGGGTGACATCAAGAGTGTGATTATAGTCTTTAAACAATACAGAACACTGGAGAGTGAGAACTAACATGAGCACTGGAGTGTAAGATTATGAGTAATGTTCTTTCTACAGTCATTTTGTGGTTATAAAACTAGGAGCTACTGAGCAACTCATAAAATAGCTCAACATGAATCTCACGGTCGGGTGTCCACAAACTTTTGCCCATACAGTGAAATGACTATTTCAGAATTTATGAATGAGACAAAACCAGATTTTTAAATGTGTGTGTATATATATATATATTGTCCGGATTTTGTCATTTTAAGTGAAATTCTTGTGGGACATAAAGAATCCATAGCGTTAGTGTTATCTGATAGCCACTTCCTGGTTAGCTGCTAGTGCTATGAATTCTTTACGTTTTAATGCATGCGCAAAACAAATCGTATTTCCGGTAAGGAGTGAGTAGCTACAGACAAAGAGAAGTGAAGTCAAGATTATTTCTCAATGGACATTGTCTCAAAGCAGCTTTACAGTGACACTGCGCTAACTTTAGTTTCTTTTTATATAAACCTGGCATTGTATATGTTTCCAAGTTTAATAGTAATAATAATAGTAATTAAATGCACTGAAAGTTAATAATAAACAAACTTGTGGTCCGCCACTTAATACGTTCCTGAGGGAACTCAGATTATTTTTTTTTACTATGTTCCGCATATATAAAAAGGATTGCACACGTGTGCACTAAACCGTAAGCCCTGTACCGACAAATTTATATTAATATTACATGTACCATTTCACCTCTTATCTATCTATCTATCTATCTATCTATCTATCTATCTATCTATCTATCTATCACATATGTAGAATAATTAAAAGACTGGATTAGTTGTTGAATAGTTTGCGTGTGTAAAAGCGTCCAAGTGAAACTGTTCTATTCAAAACTAATTGGATTCATGACGTCATGAGGGCGTTACTGCGTGTTTTATTGACGAAATATAAATCACCACGTTACGGTTTAACTACAAATCCGCGGAGAACTACAAATCCCACGATGAATCGAGGTGCACTTCCGGTGTATGTTGTGTGGGTGTGGCTTGGCGTGCGTGCGTGCATTTAGCGTCTGTGAGTGACAGCTGGCTGTCAGAGGCATGAGTCGGCTTGGAGCGGAGCGGAGACAAAAGCGGAGCCGGTGACGACGCGCGGAAAACCGCGGAGAGAAGAGCGAGGGAGACAGTGGGAGAGAGAAGAGAGAAATACGGAGGGAGAGAAGGAGGAAGGACGGAAGGAAGGAAATTAAGATAAAGGGTTTTTGTGTGGTTGGGAGGGGATTTTTTTTTTTTTTTTTTTAAGTGTAAGAGACCCGCGGCCAGGCCATGGACGAGCATGCAGGGCCCGGTGTGTTCTTCAACAACAACAACAGCGGCAGCAACTCGGGGCTGCCGAGCGGCGGAGCAGGAAAGGGCGCTGTGGCCGAGGGGAACGGCGCGGAGGCAGTCAGGGCTCACTATAGCATCCCGGGCATCCTGCACTTCCTCCAGCACGAGTGGGCCCGCTTCGAGCTGGAGAGAGCGCAGTGGGAGCTGGAGAGAGCCGAGCTGCAGGTCTGAGAGTCTCATTTATTTATTATAGATTTATTATTATACAGCAACAGTTTATTATTATAGTAATTTATAATACTATTTATTATATTACTATAATATTCGCTCCATTTCCCTTCCTGTTGACATTCCTGCGGTTAACCTAACACGGTGCAGAACCATGGGTTGCCAAGTTGGGTAAAACCCCTGACTCTAATCTGGATTCTTATGATATAATTGACCATTTTTCCTTTTCCATTATAACACGTTTGACTTTATACAATTCATCATACCAAAGCAAAGGAAATAAAGTTTAAACTAAACAATAATAATGACAAAAAAATAGTAGTAATAATATTACCATGGGGTGTTTCAATCTGGCAACCCTCATGCAAAGCGGCTACCGCTAGCATGACACCGCTAGCATAGCGAATCTCTTCTATATTAAAAATGATTTATTTAAAGCTCATTCCGTCGTTTTTCTCTATGTGCATTTTTCATACTCACTTGTGTGTTTTTTTCCCAATTAAAAGCGTCGACAAAAACCCAAAGTTGTTATTGTGCGCTAGCAAGAAACCTCGGAACGACAGAGCGCGGCTAATCACATCTCGCTTTGGGTGTAACGAGACGATTTAGCATCGTGTAACACGCTTGAATTGAAAAATATATAAATAATTTTATGTTTGGTTTAAATTTCGATCATTTTTATGTAAGAAACGAGTCATAATGTGCTATAATTTGGCTGCTCAGATTAGCAGAGGACTGAGAACTAGCCGTTTATTTGCTAGCAGATTTCTTATTTTCCCATAAATATTTTAGGGAATAAAATTGCATTTTTGTTGATAAATATGAATGTTTTTCTATCTTTATATCGTGTCTCAACATCTGTATTTACGTCTTTACACGTTGAAAAGCTCAATTTGGTTGATTTGTAGACTTGGTCGGGGTGTTGGTCGATAATCGATGTCGTATCGCGATATTTCTATTAGATGTGTATCACGGTTTTCGAAAGTATCGTCATTTCATTTCACTGCAAATCGTGAAATAAGAACCTTGTTTAGTAACTCAATGTGTGGTGTGTTAAAATCCGAATCACTCGCAGGAGAAGCACACGTTAATTATTTTCCTACATGTATTCAAATATATGCGTACACAGGCCGAATTAAGGTTATATGGAAGGCGTCTCCAGTGTCAGAGCCGTGTACCAGTCTGACAAAGTGAGGTTTTTTTACTTGCTGCAGGAGACAATTCTAGAGAAGTTGGTATGGGAAAGTCTGTTTATAGCTGCTATAATGCAAGTGATAAGATAAGATATAAAGTCAATAAAGTTTTAATCCCACCCTGATAACGGGCATTTCACAAAACCTAGCACTGCTTGTTGATTAGCAAGACGTTTCTGTTGCCACATCCATGTTTTTTCCACCCTATTCTAATCTGTTACTTAAATGCGAGCTGTGGTGTAAGAGGAATAGAGCACTGTTGTTACTGTCTAGAAGATCGGTCAGCTGTGGGAAAGTGACAATGACTTTGTTTCTTCTCTCAATCGATTCACTTTCCTCAAACAGCACCACCTGACAAACGTTTTAACTCACGATTAAATAGCTACTATTAGCAGCAACTAGCAGCTAACTGGCAGGGATTAGCAAGATTGGTCAGGATTTTCTCGGATCTGGAAGAAAAAAAACCCATAGCAGAATAAGATTTTCCTCAGAACCTAGCGGGTTTGGGGAGGATTTTCCTCAGAACCTAGCGGGTTTGGGGAGGATTTTCCTCAGAACCTAGCGGGTTTGGGGAGGATTTTCCTCAGAACCTAGCGGGTTTGGGGAGGATTTTCTCAAGAAGTAATATTTGTAAGAGTTACCTCAGGAATTAGTTGGAATTTCGAGATTAGTCGAAGTTTCTATATGAATCAACAGGATTCTTTGTGAAAATATGGGTCACAATATTGGATTATTTGGATTTTCTTAGAATGTAAACATGGATTGGGCAGAATATTTCTTCAGGAATTGGAAGGAATGGTAAGAATAAACCATCAAATTAGCTGGAGCTAACAGTTGTTGTCCAGGGGGACGAACTACACTCGGTAGAGACCATGTGTTGAAATGAAATAAATCGCTAGGTTATATGCTAATAATCAGTATGTTAGCGTGTCGTCTCTGGGGGTTTTTGTAAGCCGTTTCAACAAATCATGCTTGCGTCACGTTGTTGCACCACTTCTGCGTTTCACCAAGACTTCAGAGCTTCTATTAAACTCTTGTGCTTCAAAATGGGTCGCCTTTGTGACTTTAGAATACGCTGCCGAGTGGAGGCTTCCAGCCAGGTGTGTGTGTGTGAGTGTGAGAGTGTGTGTGTGTGTGTGTATGCCTTCATGAGCATCTCTGCTCGCTCAGCAAAACCAGAAATGCAGAATGCAGCTGAAGCCTCACCGCTGATTAGCCGATACGTTTGTGGCGCCAAAAGTTAGCGGCAATCTACGTTTGAACATCTCCAAACCTCTTCCTCTCAGACTTAACCACAAGAGACATGCACTCTAGCTTTCTCTCGCTTGCTTTGTGTTTGTGTTTGTGTGTGGGCGGCCCGGGGGGCATACACTTGTAGTTCGTCTTGTAGCTGTGCTTAAATTGATGAAGAAATGAAGCTGGTGGTCCTACCACCACACCGAAAACCCCCTCCGTACATCACAAAGCACCATGAGCAGATAGAACCAAGAAGGAACTGCTGAACCCGTCAAGATTAATCGTCATTTCTTTGAGTGCTTTGGATTGTTCAAAAGGTCTTCAACCTAATTTCCTTAAATAGACTGATGCATCTCACTTTCTCCTCCAAAGAGATTTTGACTGATCCCTTTCGTTCCCGAAGACCTTCTGATCAATCCCAGTCACTCCGAGAAATAGTGACTTATCCCTCTCACTTTGACTAATTCAGATCAGTCTGAGAAATTAGCATGCAATCTATCCATCATGATCTTTTGGAGTTATCCAGCTGACTGTGATTGGTTGGAATTTTTTGCCCTCACT
>NC_139600.1:3605791-3630791 GCF_946808225.1 Silurus aristotelis | reverse complement strand
CTTCCCTTAACATGGAACTAGGAGACCCAAAAACCTTTTGAGACCCAAAAGCCACTTGAAGACGTGGTGTACGTGGAAGATCTTTTAACCCCAATAGGATGAACTCAAATGGCACCCCACGCCTGACTTTACTCACCTGTGTGGATGAATGAATATCCACAAATCTCCACAAAATCTAGAGGAACCTCTTTGCAGTAGAGTGGAGCTCATTACAAGGGCTATGGAATGGGATCTACAAAAAGAAGCACAATCCAAGCTTTTGGTCAGGTGTCTATCTGTATAGTGTGTTTCTCTCCAGATGTGTGTGTGTGTGTGTGTGTGTGTGTGTGTGTGTGTGTGTGTGTGTGTGTGTGTGTGTGAATGAAAAAGATCCATGAGCTTTGATCATGCTTTCTTGTTAGAAAATTAGCCCCAGACGTGGCTTCAGAAGATGGACGCAAGCTTCGGTTTGCAGTTGTGTTCATTTTTAGAAGCGTGTCTCTGAGCCTGTGGGACAGCTGCGTTCTCTTATCCCTTACTGCCGTAAATCTGTCCACGAGCTAGCTAGAGAGCGCAGATACACCAAAAGTTTGCGGACATCCGACATGACTGAAAATACGTCATCGCGCGCTCAAACGTTCCTGCGCTACAACACAAAAAAAGATACCACGCGATTATTTGTTCAAATTAATCCGAACATGGACTCGGGCTTTGAAACCAAACCCCTTCTGATGCACACTCCTGATTATTTTAGCTGTGCTGGAGCAGAAGAATGGGATTGAGATCCCTCCAGGTGCAGGGGATCCTCATTTTGGTCATGCCACAGGATCTTGTAGCAGGGTGGATCATTTCAGGGTGTGGAGGAGAAAATGTGCTGAATTACTCTAAATCTTGAGTATAAGTGATAAGTGTGAGCCACGTCTGCTTTAGCAATAACAGGAGAATGACGGGTTTTTATTCTCGATAAGGTGCGAGACAATAGATACAAATTGTAGCCTTGATCTTCGCGTTCACACAAATTCAATCCTAACCAATAAAACTGAAAATCGTCTCTCTTTATACATACGTTTGCAAATTCTCAGATGTTTGAGGAACCATTTTTTTTCCCTGGTCTTTTTGAACATCCCATTCTATATAAAGTCCCCATTTGCTCTATAATAAGCCCCATACTTCTGGGAAGATGTTCCAGGAGATTTGTGGAGTGCACAAGGGTGTTCGGTACTGGTGGACTTGAGGTTTGGAGGGCAAATAGGTTTGGAGCTTTATAGCAGGAGACCTTCCGCTCCAACCCATGTACAGCAGATCTTCATGAAGCTGGCTTTGTGTACAAGGCAGGGATGATGAGATTCAGGCGTTCGCATTGGTGCGTCAGCATAAAAGGTAACGAACTGATTCATGGATTTAAAAACGTTTTTAACACATTTGCTGCTGTAAAAAAAAAAAACTATTTATTGATATGTATTTATTAGTAGATGCGCTCAACTTTTATTATTTAGAAAGTGACCAATATTTTTTAAAGTAAAATATTTCGCACTACAAACGCCTGTTGATCAAAGGGCCATGTCTTAGAAGTCATAAGGCAGCTGATGATTTGCTGTCTGTCTCTAACAAAGAAATAAAAGTGAATATTTGTGTTAAATTGTATTGCGTTGAATCAAAACGAAATGGGATTGTAATAAGGGTTTGAGCGTTTCGGTAGATGCTTCATACGTATCTTTCACATTGCGATTCATCACCGATACGATAATCACGTCGGTTTCAGTTATGGAGAGGCACATCCTTATACAGGGCATTGTCATGCTGGAACAAGTCTGGGTCTTCAAGATCAAGCGAAGGACACGTCATGAATCAAAAAACCTATACATCTGTGTGCCTCCAAGTTTGAGGTAACAGTTTGCGGAAGAACCAGATACGGCTGGAAAAGTCAGACGATTTGGAGTGTGACTAAAATCCGATCGAAATGGGTTTAAAAGAAAAGAAGCGAAAGGAATAAAAGGTAAAGAAAAGAAGCGAAAGTAATGGCGATCCACACGTTCCTGACGTGCTTTACCGGAATGCCGGATCAGATACCGTGAGGTTTTGGTAGCCATTGGACTGTGAGGAGTCTCTAAAGTCCTGCACTGTGCAGAAGGCCTGTTCTTTCCCTCCTCAACTCGAAAGAGCTCCGAATGACGTCCTCAAGCATGATTCATTACCGCTACACTCGACAGCAAGCCCGAGTGTTTGCCAGATCCGGGGAGTCTGGGAGGTGTTGGGAGTGGAGGGGACTTCAAGGATTCGTCTGAAGCGGAAAACAGGGCGACTCGGATTTCCGGCTTATTTCCTTTGTGGCGTTTGCTCCTGACCACAATCTATGACTCGATTTTTGTGCTTTCCAGAGGCTACCATTCAGGGGGGGGGCAATTTAGATAAAGTTGTTTGACTTAACTGTTTCCGGAAGAAACCACCCACACCAATTTTGGGATGGTTCCTACCTGATCATCCACCATACATTTTTTTTGTTTTTAAGTTGTATCACTCATGGGAGAGGTTTAGGCCTCTCAGAAGCCGCTCCTCATCACCACACTTTAGGGTACCTCGGCCATGACCAGCTGAGCAAGTCTTCAGTATTTTAATCAGAACGCAACCGACGTTCATTTGATTCCACACACATGGCGAGAGTCCCGGCTTGAAGTCCAGGCCGCAAGATAGATCGCAGGTGGCTTTTTAACGCACCCACACGTCTCCTATGGTAACGGCCCGTAAGCCGGAATGCCTGGAATCCTCTTGGCTGTTTATCAAATCCGGGCATCGGCGCACCACAGTGTTCCTGCTTACACTGAAAAGAAAAAAAAAAGCGACCCTGTGTTGCTGGGGGTTTTTTTGCGTTGAGAATTTGTCTGGAATGTGTGAGGTTTTACTGCCGGGGGAGGATCTATCCCTGGGTGTGGGCGTGAAGATGGCTTAACTACACTGCTCATCCAACATGTATGGATCCTTTTAAAGGCGAGGAAGGTGTGGAAATAGTACGAGTGCTCACTTGTCTATGAGGAAACGTTGTACCAGTCTGGGTTATCGATTCCTCAACCGATAGTTCCGGGACATGACACGATACACAAAGCTGTTTTCATCATAAACCCATCAGGTTTGCAAAAAGGTGGAAACTTTGCCAGATACTTTATGGGAATGAATAAAAAATTTGGGGAATTGTACAAAAGTAAGTACACCCCCAGTGATAACAGCTGTACGTCGTGTATTTGTGCAAAGCCACACGTCCTTCATCGTGTTCCTGTTTTTGTCTGCATGACAGAATCATACAAATTTGTGTATTTTATTAGAGCAGTTAAAATCTGGTGCTTTGAGTTCAATTCTCTTAAATTGACCACTGGATGAAAATCAGTATCACCCTGGGACTGTTACAGTACAGTGTTCAGGGTCATACAGAGGTTTTCTAAGACCGGTTCCACTCAGACCTCGCAAGGGTCCATCAAAGAAGACGAGTCCTCGTGCTGAGCGTCAGGTGCAGAAGCTGCTACAAAAAAACAGACACGTGAGTGCTGCAGCATTGATTTAGGTACTAAAAGTACGAGGCCAGTAATATTTTGTTGCCAAATTTGTCTGATTTAAACGAAAAATATAAACAAATAAGCACAGGAACCAACCGCAAGTCTATTTCTGCAGCCGGAACGTCCACCAAAGTAAACATGGTTCAGAAACCGGTACGGCACTACAGAAGGCCACGCCCAGTTATAGCGCAGTGTTACAGGCCTGCGGTGAACAAAACGTTGTCTGGTTGATGTTAATAGCCACCGATTTGGCTGAGAGAGATGGACGGATGGAGAAAAAAAGAGAAACTGAGAGCCCTTTATACACTTTCCCTCAATAATACGCTCAGTGTCTTCCTGGAATAGAACCCGTCCTGTCCTCGGCTCGTGTGAAGGGATTCTTCGCCTGGGTTTCTACGTGACCCCGAGCACTAAGAGCGCATTGTTCGTTTTACCGAACCCGAGCGCTCCGAGATTACTGATGAATTACGCTCGGAGATGATTCTAGCGCTTTTATTATTTCATTGTTACATTTTCCATGTCCATTCTCGAGTGTCTTGATCTTCGATCATGCCTTGGTCCAGGATCTTCTGATCATGATGTGTGGAGTTGGAAAGAGGAACGAAGTAATGATTCGGGGTTATTTGTGCTTTTCAGAACCTGATGGTAGGTAGCCAGAATGAACCGCAGGATTGTGGGTGTTTAAAAAAATGGGAATTTCGAAGAAACAAGTGCCTTATGCTTGTATCTGAGGCACAAGATGGGAGATTTCTGTTAACGTCTTGTGGTCATCAAGCTCATGTTCTCCTAGGAGGTGTATTCATTCATTATCATCCAAAACATTATAACGGAGTAAGAATAAATACAGGGTTCCCAGAGTTGCGATAGAGATGAGTTCTGATGACTATCGTAATATCGTAAGAAAGTTGAGACGTGGCCTAGTCAGTATAGGGTCGTGTACTGTAATGTAACAATTTACAGTACACAATTTACCAAAACGGGCCAACAGATGGCAGCGCAACGCCGCACGCGCACAGTCACAGGGAGCACCGCTATTCATAAGTCAATGTGCCAAAAGACATCATCCTGTGTACATCAACTGGTGCCATTCGTACGTACACCTGAGACACTAATCAGGACTGTTTTGTTCTCTTTACAAGTCCATTTGACCAGTCAGTGGTCAGGATTATTTTTTAGCTCCACCCACCCGATACCTGAAACAAGAAGGTTTTAGGAATTTCGTATGCTTTTTTCTAAAACTGATTTTCCAGCTCTGTAGAGTAGCTCCTCTTCGCCACTCTGATCTCCTCCGTTCCTGGCCTGATTCTGTCCCCATTCCTGTAGGCATCTCCTTTAGCCTGGCGAAGCTGTCAGAGTCTTGCTGTGAATCGTGGTTTATTTTCTGTATTTATGCGTAAATATCGGTATTTAATTTTCTTTTTACCTTTGTAGTTCGTACCCTGGTCATATATCCATTAACAATAATAAATTATTTATAATTTTTTTAACTGCACATGCCTTGTAATTACTGAATTATTATTTTTTGTTCACTTTAATATACAAAAAAAAACATAATTTCTGGTTCATTTTTTTGTTCTAAAATAAAAAATTACAATTGTATAAATTTTTATTAATAATTAATATATTTATGGTTTACCATGTTAAAAAATAGTAATATTAATTGGCTGCAGCCATCGATTAAGTTAGTAATCGTGTATTCGTCTGAATATTCGATTAATCAGGTGAGAAGAACTTTTTATTTATTATGTTTAATTCTGCCTTTTTTTTTTTATTTTCCAATTAATTCTCGTAAACATAAAAAATTTCTGTCGACCTGAAGTTTAAAGCTGTTGGTGTATGAACGACACTCCTCTGCTTTATCCGTCTTGTTCCGTCTCCTCCAGATCTGGATTTTAGACAAAGTTCTCTCCAGGGATCAGAGGCTCAGTTTAATACCATGTGATTTTACTGATTGTAGAACTTTTTTTGTGGCTTCCATAGTGTTTACCTGTCCAGAGAGTTAAAGAGTTTAGCGGGTGGTGCGTCAGTAATAATGGTCCGTGAGAAAACACAGCGCTCCACGTGCAGTTAAATGGATTAGACGAAGAATTAATTTGCGTCGATGCACGTTTGTATTCAATGTACTTCAGAGAAGGCTAGAAGGATTCATTTCAGCCCTAATACATGCATATATAATGTATGTATACGTATGTATGTATGTATGTACAGCATGCATTTGTTTGACCATTTTTATAAAGAATATAAATAAATATAAAAGAGGCGAAATTGAAACCTTAATAATTTTAATCCGGCAATTAAAACCGTCCGTGTGGAAACATAGCAAAAAGTTCTGTTTATTTAAAACACCAGAATTGCTTTAAAACCTTTACAAGAATATTTTGTCTTCATGCTCCATGTTGAGTTCAGTTTCACTAATAATAAACGTAAAAACTTAAAAAAAATTAAATAAATAAATGTAACTTGAAAAGAATTAAGGTCCATGTAGAACAGATGAAAATGTGCAATTTAAATATTTGAATCGATTGACTGAGATAATAAGAAAACTGAGAAAATAAAAGAATATAAATAGATAAATGATTATAAAATGTTATATCATGTATTTTTTTTTCTTTTCAATATCATACAATAATTAACAATGATTATTTTTATTATTATTAAGCAAATATTTGTATTTTTTTATGTGTATCTTGTATATTCCTACAGTCATTATTGACATTATTTAAAAAAGTAATAGTGATTTAGTGCACCTAGATGCTGTAAATTATAATATTGTTTATAAGAGATTATATTATATTTATTTATTAACAGATTTATATACAATCTCATTGTTGTAATTTCGAAGCCGAGCCTGAACTAAAGACCGCTCTTTCCACTGACTGTGGTGTTTCGTTTCTCCAGGCGCAGGTTGCCTTTCTGCATGGCGAGAGAAAAGGTCAGGAGAACCTGAAGAAGGACCTGGTGAGGAGGATCAAGATGCTGGAGTATGCACTGAAGCAGGAGAGGTCTGAGCTCTACACACTTATTCTACAGATTTCTATCACGTCCTGTTCGGCGAGTTTCTGAGACGCGTGTGAAGGAAACGCCGGCGTGTGTGTGTTTTACCGTGTCCACCTTATTATCTGTCTGTACTGAGTGGCGTGAGAGGGAATTCCTGTAACTCGATGTTTTACACGTGTACTGGTGTGACTGCAGCGTTTCTTCTCAGACGCGTCACTCGTTTGATCTACAATCTAAGAAAAATGGATTAGGTGAAATATATAATGACTAGCTATGGACATTCACAAAGAAGTGGGCGGAGCTTTTATTCTAATGGTTACGTCAGGCTAACCTTATTCCACAAGGTTGCCCCGGTGGGGGTCCAGTGGGATTAAAATACATTTAATTATTGTTCATTTTATTGCTGGTTTTCTGTCTAATTGAATCCGATTCGAATGTATTGTTTCCGTGGCAACAAAATGAAATTTTCATTATGAGCGCCGTTCCAACTGTAGCCGTACAGGAAGTCTGAGGTTATCGGGATCCCTCGGTGGCGTACATGTACTTCCTGGAGCAAGAGGCCATGTTGAGTTGGACAGGGTGACTGAGTGTGTGTAATACCCCTTGGTGGTAATTAGAGCTGATCGTAGAGCTCTGAATAGTTTGCTGTGTTCAAAAGCATGTCAAGCGTGTTGTGGAATCCGAGTCGAGAGCAATTCGAGACGGACAGCAACAGAAACATGGGGGAAAAAATAGAGGCTTCCATGATGCCGTCAGGGAGAAGAAACTAAAAAAAGTGATGGCACTCATTCTGGATCATCCCTAATTATATATCGAGCTCGAAATCTCTTAAAGGACACAGCTCATTTTTTTTATATGTAATTGAATTGAGTTTAAAATTAAAATGTCACGTGCTTTTATTTTTATTTTTTTTTATTTAGATAAAAAAAAAAAACGACAATGATTGTTCTAAATGGATAAAAATAATGGATGAATAAGAAGCTATGGATAGTAAGCGCAATATAAGAACTGGATCAGGGGCTTTTCATTGAGGAAAAAAAAAATTCTTCAGGATATATATTTGTTACACTTAGCCACGCCCCAAAACTCCTCTAAAGGCAAAGTTCACAGCAAGCTGAAAGCGTCCAAATGGTCTCTGACTAAAGTACGTGTGTTTCCTAATGTCATGTTCATTGAGTCACTATAGCTGTACTGTGAAGTCCTACTCCTGGTTGCCGTAGTAATTTTGTAACTAGATGCGGCTTTCCACTTTTACTAACAAATCAGGAGGGAAATCAGGCGTGTTGCCTACTGTCTTTTAACTCCTGTCAATAGCTGTTAAACTCTGGGGGAGTACAGAAACATAAAGAAATACTCAAACAAAAATTACTCAAATACACAATTTTTATAAATCTTGAGAAAAATAAGACATGCATTCAAACCGAAACAAAGTAACACTACAAATAAAAAACAGTTACATAAAAAAAATAAAAAAAAATAAGATACTTAAAAAAAACCAGCACACGGTGTCAGTGATTTGCCACTAGGGGTGCTCTCGTGGTGTATGACAATACGCAACCTGGAAAAACTATCGTTAGGGATTTAAGCTGTTGGTTCCAGCAATCATCGGTTTTGCAATTATCGGCTATCAGCAAAAATCTATACCGATTAGTTTTTTCGCGTCGCTGTCATTACGAGAGCGCCCTCTAGAGGCGAATCACTAATACCACATGCTGTTTGTTTTTAACACACAATTATTTTACACTAAACGTATTTAGACTGTAACGCAACCTAGAAAACTCGCTACGGATGCCGATTAATCGCAAAACCGATGAATCGGTCGACCACTAATCTCGATAGCTGAGGCATTCAGTGTACGAATGCAGCATTTTGTATCGAACTCGATGCAGAAACGAGGCCGAATTTCCTAGTTTATATCTAGTTTGACGAATAAACCCTGTTTTTCGATCAAGTCTTTTGCTTTGCCTCCCAAGCCGAGTGTCTGGTGTGGGCCTATTTTTTTCAGACGTCATTTTAAACATCACAACCGTCCTCCAAACACACGTCATGTAGGACAAGCCGAACGTCTCTCAGCGCTTTACTAAACCTCGTCGCCGTGTTCAAACACGATCCTTTTTTTTTCTGTAGTTTTATTCTTAGTCAAGCCTGTTCTGTTTCAACAATGAATCAGTCATGCTGGCTTTCACCTCGGTCCCGGCCCTCTTTGTGTTTGTCCTGTTTCAATTCCTCCTCCATCTTCCCAGATAAGAGGCCATTCATAAAGAGTATTAAAGAGTCTGTATTGACCTTGAGCTCGCTCGACTGCCATGGCAACACACAGTCTGGTGACATCAGCATTCATGTCCTCAACCCGTGAGTCATCTGTACAAAAAAAAAAAACCAGGCCACTGCTTTACAACTTCTCGTCTTTCCTCTTTCATCAACAAACGGCCGAGGCGAGGCATGTTCCTGCATATCGGCTGAGCCGGCAGCCATTTTTTAAAAATTTCTTCTCCTCCGTGCACCTCCTGTTCCGACACGCCTGGGAGTTTAGCACATCACATTCCGTCTACACGTGCCAAAAAATGTCTGATTGTTTTTCCATCATTCCTTTCTGCCTTTTCCTATTAAAAAAACAAAACACAGACAATAAAACACAATAACAGACAAGACTTTGTTTAGGACGTTGAAAGGAACTTCAACGTTCAAACTCTAAGTTTCTTCCTGGAAACCATCTGCAGCTGCTCATTGAATCAATTAAAATCGATGATCAGCAGGAATAGAGCTCAGTGAAGTTTTTTATTCCCCTTTAGAAGAAAGCAGCTGATAAAATTTTTTGCCTTAGCGATATTCTAGGGTTGTAGCGGTACACAAAATTCATGGTTCAGTTTGTAATTCAGTACAGTTTCAGTGCGATTCCAGGGGAAAAGAAGTGCAAAACATAAAACTGCTGCTTTTTTTTTTTATTCTTTTATTAACATTGTTTAAAACTGGAATGTGATTTGATTGATTATGTTGGGGGCGGGAACTGGTGATTTAATTTATGCTGACTAGGAGAGGGGGGGGACTGGGATTGGGGGCGGGAACTGTGATTTTAATTTATGCTGAATAGGAGAGGGGGGACTGGCATTGGTTTGTTGGATTGGGGGTGGGATCTGTGATTTAATTTATGCTGAATTATGGGGGGGGCTGTGATTGGTTTGTTGGATTGGGGGTGGGATCTGTGATTTAATTTATGCTGAATTATGGGGGGGGCTGTGATTGGTTTGTTGAATTGGGGGTGGGAACTGTGATTTAATTTATACTCAATTGGGGGGGTGGGCTGGGATTGGTTTGTTGAATTGGGGGTGGGATCTGTGATTTAATTAATGCTGAATTATGGGGAGCTGTGATTGGTTTGTTGAATTGGGGGTGGGAAATGTGATTGGTTTGTTGAATTGGGGGTGGGAAATGTGATTGGTTTGTTGAATTGGGGGTGGGAACTGTGATTTAATTTATGCTAAATGGGGGGGGGGACTGTGATTGGTTTGTTTGTTGTAAAAACTGTATGGTAACAGTGGCATTTGGGGCAGGAACTGTGATGCGAATGTAATCATGGTGCTGGGAGGCGGAGCTTTGTACAATTAAGTGGGGGTGAGGTCTGTGCTTTAACTGGTATTGTGGCACTGGGTGCAACAAGTGTTTTGATTGTGACAGTTACAGGGGCAGGAACAATGAAGAGGTTTTCATGGGGCAGAAACTGATTGGTATTGGTTGTGGATGGTACGTGTAGTCTGATTAGTTATTGATTAGGGCGGGTTTGTGAATTGTGATTGGTTATTCTGGCGCTGGGGAATGTCTGTATTAGACTGTGTTATGACTGGTTATAATACACACAGTCATTTGGAACTAAATGTAAAATAAAAGCTCATATTTCTGTTTCAGAGCGAAATACCACAAGTTAAAGTACGGCACAGAGCTGAATCAAGGTGACATGAAGCCACCAAGCTACGACTCAGGTAAGTCTCGGTTTAATTATATTCTAAACTTCAGCAGGGACGAAGGAATAAAAAGAAAAGAAAAGGCTTCCCCCCGATTGGAATACGACACTGCAGTTAATCCTGTCGCCTTACAGACAATGTCATAACGTTCCTGTGTTCCTCCTGCCGTCAGACAGAGGCAGCTGTAGAGAACAGGGTGGTTATGGAGATGTATGATCCACTGTGGTGGCCCCTAATGGGAGCAGCCGTAAGAAGTTGTTCATCTGTGTCTGCTCTGTTTAAGTCCCGCACCCGCCCTCCACCTCATCAAATCAGCCCTGACCCAGTTTACACACTCTCAGACCCAGATCTTCTCGTTAATACGGAGCTAAGAGAATGCGTGGATGATGTCTGTGCGTTCTTTAACACTCTTCCTCTTTCTTTCTGTCTCTTTTTTTCTTGTTTCACAGACGAAGGGAATGAGAAGGACTTTCCCGGCTCCCTGAACAATCAGCTGTCGTGGAAACAGGGCCGCCAGCTTCTCAGACAGTAAGTGCTGATGGAGCACTTTTTGCCTTGAGCCGGTTTTGTCTGGTTTGTAGCCTTTTTTGTGTATATGTTCATTCATGTTTTTAGATGAAGTGTTGTTGGGGGTTTTTATTTTGGGGGGGGGGGGGGGGGGGGGGGTTGTTATGGTTTTGGCACGCCTCCTTCACTGAGACTGAAGCGCTCAGGCCACGCCTCCTTCACTGAGACTGAAGCGCTCAGGCCACGCCTCCTTCACTGAGACTAAAGCACTCGGTCCACGCCTCCTTCACTGAGGCTGAAGCGCTCCGGCCGCGCCTCCTTCACTGAGGCTGAAGCGCTCCGGCCGCGCCTCCTTCACTGAGGCTGAAGCGCTCCGGCCGCGCCTCCTTCACTGAGGCTGAAGCGCTCCGGCCGCGCCTCCTTCACTGAGGCTGAAGCGCTCCGGCCGCGCCTCCTTCACTGAGGCTGAAGCGCTCCGGCCGCGCCTCCTTCACTGAGGCTGAAGCGCTCCGGCCGCGCCTCCTTCACTGAGGCTGAAGCGCTCAGGCCACGTCATGCCTCCTTTATAAAAATTGAAGCGCAAAGGCCACAACTACTTTACAGACTCTTGTCTCTTCTCTCCTGGCTTTAAAAAAAAAAATTGCAAAAGCGTCTCTTTTCCAGCCCAGCCATCTTGCAGCTCACTTGCTCCCTCTCCTGGACGCATCCCAGTCTTAAAAACATCTCAATCTCTCCTATTTCCTCTCAGCCTGGATTCTCTACAGTTCATTCATAACCGTGCGCTGAAGTCACACCCCCATTGTCATTGTTCTGAGGGTGAATTGAGGTGATTACATAAACGTGTAGCGTGTGAATTATTTTGTGTCGGTGTGTAGGTATCTCCAGGAAGTGGGCTACACGGACACCATCCTGGACGTAAAGTCTCAGAGAGTGAAGGCTCTTCTGGGGCTGATGGGAGATTCCAGCCGGACCAATCAGGAGCCTCTGATCAACGGCACAGACTCCTCGGCACCTAAAGGAGCAAACACCGGGTAATTAAACGCCATCGCTATGGAGACCTGATCATCTCTGTAACCACTATATCTAATTATTTTAGTGTTTACTGTACGATTACTAACGATTACTGTTCTAGATAAAATCAGCAGGCAGGACAGTGGTGGACACTAATGAAGTACATGTAATTTGTTACTGTATTTGTGGGTTTGTTTTTTGCGTATCGGTACTTTTACTAAAGTTTTTTAATTTGGGGAACTTCTACATTTTAAAGTCAAAACTTCTACTTTTTACGCAGCTACATTTTAAGAAATCAGTCGTTCCTTTTTATCAATAAACGGATAAAAACTGGTTTTTCTCTCATGATAATTGTGTGTGTGTGTGTGTCACGTTCCTACACAGGAAAGCAGAGCTGTCAGAAACGAGCGCCGTGCTCGAGGCGTTTAAGTTCATCGAAAGCGCCACTGGCGAGTTCAGCGACGAGGAAGATGATGAGGACAGCGACGGGAGAGAGAGGACCCTCGTCGATTCACGAACGGTGAGAATCGCACACGGGTCCACACACTGTTCACATGCGCGCACACACAGACACACACACACCGTCATTCCAGTCCTCACGCTGTTGTCCTGTCAGATTGTGAGGAAGAAACCGTCCTCCTCGTCCTCTTTCTCTCTGGCCGCCGACGTGTGTGACGACCTCGACACGGAGGACGCGCTGAAGGACTTCGACTTCCTTTCCACGACCGAAGACATGGACACGTCACCCGAGTCCAGGAGTGCGGGAGACGGTACAGACTGGGGTGAGACGCGGACGCGCGCGTACACGCACTTGTCTTGTTGCATTGTGATTTGTTGGGTCCGTCTCTGTGTTTGTCGCTGTGCGTCTGTGTCCGAATTCATTTAACTTCACGTTCTCTGTGAGGCCAAACTTTACGCTCGAAAGATCAAACGAGGATCCAAAAGTCCACAAGCAACTGTTCTTATTTATTTACGTCACTTTTTAAAGCGTCGAAATGCGAAATTTCTGATTGTTTCCACTCGAAACCCCCGGAGTTACAAACCCGTGGCGTAAGCCGAAGCCCCGCCCCCCTGCCGTGACCCGATTGGGCGACTGACCCTGGTGCTGTGTGTTGTCCCTGTGTAGAGAAGGACAAGCAGCGCGGCACGTCTGAGTCCTGGGACGTGGATCAGGGTCTGATTACCAAACTCAAGGAGCAATACAGAAAGGAGCGCAAGGGCAAAAAGGGGGTGAAGAGTAAGTGGACCAGGCCCCCCCCCCCTTCTCTCTCTCTCTCTATCTCTCTCTGTCTATCTCTCTCTCTCTCTGTCTATCTCTCTCTTACTTTATCACTGTCTGTCTTTCTCTCTGTTTCTGTCTCTCTCTATCTGTCTGTTTCTCGCTCTGTCTTGCTCTGTCTCTTTCTCTCTCTCTCTCTCTCTCTCTCTCTCTCTTTCTATCTCTTACTCTGTCTGTCTCTTTCTTTGTCTCTCTTTTTCTCTCTCTATATCTATATATTCTCTTCCTCTCTCGCCCTTTTTTGGCCTGAACTCTAAAAAAATAAGTTCTTTGACTTTTTTCGAGCTTCTTCCTGCAATTCCTTTGCCGCAGCTTCCTTTTCCCTTAGTTACCACTATTTTTTATGTTTTGTAGGAACGTGTGTGTGTGTGTGTGTGTTGCTCTGTCTTTTTATTTTTTCGTCTCATTTCCACTCCATTTGTGTTGCAATTATTTGTATTTCAGGAGAGTTGATCCTTTTCCTCTTCAGTGTTTGTTTTCCTCTCCTCTTTCTGCAGAGGGGAATCTCTTCCTTCATTCCTCTTTCTTTTCTTCTGTGTTCGCTTCACACACAGCCCAGCCCAGTACTCTCCCTTTTACTCTCCTTGCACTCGTCTATTTCTCTTTCACGCTGCTTTATAGTTTACAGAATTCTCCCTCTCTTTCACTTTCGTTCTCTATCTCTCCATCTTCTGCCCTTTGGTTATACCCGTTTGTAATTTTCTCATCTCTCTCTCTTCCTCTTTTTCTTTTTTATTCTCTTTCTCTCTCGTTATACTGGTTATACCCGTTGATCATTTTCCCACCTCTCTCTCTCTCTCTCTCTTTCTCTCTCTCTCTCTCTCTCTCAGGACCAAATCGTACTAAGCTGCAGGACATGTTGGCTAATTTGAGGGAGAACGAGGACATGAGTCCACTGCAGTCATCAGTCAGTCCGGCGTCTCGACTCAACTCTAACCGCTTCATAGAACACGACAGCAGCCACGCTGACGAAGGTAACACACACACACACACACACACACACACACACACACACACACACACACACACACACACCCCAATACAATAACTGTTGGATTTGTTTTTCAACATATGATGTGTGTTTACAGTAGAGGCCATCACGTTCCCTCCCTCCTCGGGGAAGTCCTTCATCATGGGAGGAGAAGACGCGGTGGACTCAGGAGAGCTGGGTCTGGGAGAGCTGGCGGGTCTCACCGTCGCCAACGAAGCCGACAACCTGGCATACGACGTGAGTGTGTGTGTGTGTGTGAGACGCCGTACACACATCACCCCGTCGTTTATCATTTCCTTATCCCAGCACGCCTGCATGCGTTTTTATTCATCTTATATCACAGCAAGAACAGCGTGATGCCTTCCATCACAGATACTCAAACTGTGTATAAACGGGGGATTACTGTATATAAAAAAAAAAAAAAAATACGCGATAAACGGACGCCACCCCAAAAATGTTTGTGTAAATGTCAGATTTATAGTGAGTACATGTACCGTACAGTGTACAGTTCTGCAGCTGCGTAGCCTACGCGTAGTTTCTCTGCGTGTTTATTGGTTGAAGTGTCCTATGACCTCAAAGTTAAAGATGCACGACACCGCATTCTTTACTGTCATTGGCTAAATCTGGTGGCTTATGTCTAACTCCGCCTTCTTTTTGATATCAGAGGACACTTCAACCAATAAACAAGCACTGTAATGCTACTCATTTCTTATGGAATGTACATTGCTAAATAAGGAAGTGCTTCCTGTACCGTTGCATTCTTTCTTTTAGTGCATCAAATTAGTTAGTTTGCATTTTTTACATTTTTTTGTTACTTCAGTTGTTGTTTTTTTTACGGTGGCGCGAGATTCGAACCGCAGTACAGCGGGGGATTACTGTATAATCAGCTGCATTTTTGGACACTTTGCTTGCTAGTTCAAATACAGTTTTCTTACAAAAGTGAGTGCACCCATCACATATCAGCAACCAAAAACTGTGCAGCACTATTTACTGATGATCATAGCAGTGGCAAACTAGTTCTGTGTATAAGCGGCGTAACATTTAATTTGATTTCTCAGAGCTACAAAATGGAGATGTTTACAGCTAACAGAGTAAATCAATAAATACACCATACGGACAAAAAAAAAAAAAGACGTGGTTCTTCAACAAGACATATTTCTACACACGATTCTGTAGCATTCAAATTTTCCATTCACTTGAACTAGAAGTTCCCGGACCTGCTCCAGCATGGCTCACAAAGTGCATAAAGATCTGCTCCAACCCATGTAGATGGAGTGGAAGATCTTCTATAGAGCTCTTATTGAACACCTTTGGAATGTGAACATCACCCCTGGCCTCCTCACCTCACCTAGATCAGTTCCTGGCTTTACAAACACCGTTACTGCTGAATGAATCTCTCTCAAATCTACACAAAATCTAGTGGAACAATATCCCAGTGAGTTAAAATCCCAGAAACACCAAGCTGCTACTTTTAGGTCCATGAGTGAAGGCACTAAACCCCATAGCTGCTTAATAAGGGCATCTAACAAATACCATACATTTTAAATGTGTCCACAAACTTTTGTCCTTACATTTTTTTTTTATCACTTCTGGGAAATTTAAATGCCAATCGAATGTATTTGTTTTTCCAGTGACGACACATGTGTTGTTAGATGTTATTAAAACTATCCATCTTTGAAGTACTGGTGCAGGTGATATGCGATGTGGTGATCTCTCTCTCATATATAGATGTATATAGAGATCTCGATTGTCTAATAACTACAACCTCCACACCATCACCTCAGATCGGTAACAATAAAGACGCCCTGCGTAAGACGTGGAACCCCAAGTTCTCCCTGCGCAGCCACTTCGACGCCATCCGCGGCCTGGCGTTCCACCCCACGGAGCCGGTTCTCGTCACGGCCTCCGAAGACCACACACTCAAGATGTGGAATCTGCAGAAGACCACGCCTGCCAAGAAGTAAGCCTTTACATTTCTGCAACGCTGTCCATGGTGCTGACGTAAAGGTCATTTAAATGTGTAGGTTTATGACTACAAGTTAGTAAGTGTGTGTGTTTGTTTGACAGGAATGCCTCACTGGATGTGGAACCTATTTATACCTTCAGGGCTCATAGGTAAGAAAATGAAGCGTGTGTGTAGTGTGTGTATGAAGGTTTATACTGTGTAATGCATTGTGTGTGTGTGGGATAGGGGAGCGGTGCTGTGTGTAGTGATGAATAACACAGGAGAGCAGTGCTACAGCGGCGGAGTGGACGGCACAATTCAGTGCTGGAATACCCCAAGCCCCAACATCGACCCCTACGACTTGTACCGTACGTCTCTAAGTCATCTCTAAGTTATTACTTCATCTCATGGAGCAGTTTGTTCCAATCTGGTATTGTGTGTGTGTGTGTGTTAGAGCCAAGCGTCCTGCGTGGGGCGCTGTGTGGACACACAGATTTGGTCTGGGGTTTGGTACACAGCAGCGCACACGAGCGCCTCCTGTCCTGCTCGGCCGACGGCACGGTGAGGTTATGGAACGCCTCCAACATCGAGCCGGCCATCGCCGTGTTTAACGAGAACAAAGGTACGGGATACGAACCCACCGTGGTTCAATTACTTTAAGTTCAATTCTGTGAGGGCCACATAATTTTAATACATTTTTTCCAGTTTTAAATAAGCTAACAGAAAATAACATGGGTCTGGAGTGACCACTGGTATTATTGTGGAGATTTTCTTATTATATTAAATGTATTTATTGTTCCTCCTAATGCTATATCAGTTTATTATTTTGTTCTGCACGAATAACTAAAATCGTGTCATCGTTTTCACACCCTCTCTCTGTGATCTGAACTAGACTGCATGTGTAATGACGGTACAGCCCCCCCCCCCAACTGTACACATGGTAAACATCAGAGATTGTGATTCTGACAAACACCAGGGATTGTAACTTGACACGTTATAGTTGGAATTTAAAATAATTAATTTAGATAAGTATGGTTTTAAAAATCTTCAGAGAAGTCTGGATATCTGATATTGCGTACAAATAAAATGTTTTTAATATTCATGCTACTGAATGCAAAACGGTTTCTTGTACATTTGCATATTGTTGGTGGGCGAATCAAACTAGTAATTATAACCGATCGCTAGGTTGGATTGTATTTGCCGATAACTGATACTGAATAAAAAAAAACACGCACACAACACTCCATGTAAATCATAGTGAACTTCATTATAAAAAATAAAACAGTACTGAATCATGAAAATGTGCTAAAGGTAATGTATATAACTAATACATTTATAAATAATAAGTATAATATGCCGCTCTCCGTGCAGCGCGCGGCCTCGCGTGTAAAAACAATCAGCACGTGACATCGGTGATTCGCCTCTAGAGGCCGCTCTTGTAATGACAGCAGACCTGAAAACTGTCAGTAATGGGGTTTTTTTTATTTCTTTTTATTGTTATGGTGCCTCAAAGTCTATTCATAACTATGGGACATTTGTGTTTAAAAGCAGACCTTTATTATCAAATGCAGATATGATGTGAGTAAAACGTATTTAAATTGATATTATAAAATATGTCTCGTTATTCATAACGTTATTCAGAGCGCCGTTCCAAATGTTTGTAGTTTGGGGGAACCCCTGATCTGAAAAATGTATAACGGTTTGAACCAATTTCGTGTGTGTGTGTGTGTGTGTGTGTGTTGCAGAGTTGGGCGTGCCCTCCTCGGTGGATCTGGTATGCAGTGAACCTGCGTACATGGTCACGTCTTTTACTAACGGCAGGATCGGCCTCTTCAACATGGAGACACAACAGCTAGTGCAGAGTCTCGAGTCTACTACTGAGTCTGGTACACACACACACACACACACACACACACACACACACACACACACACACACATTAATCTGAATTCTGAATCTGCTCTCGTTTTCATTAAACACATCTGTTGTTCTGTGTTTGTTCTCAGGTTCTTTGTGTCAGGTTAATAAAGTTCTGAGTCACCCGACTCTCCCCATCACCATCACGGCTCAGGAGGACCATCACATCAAGTTCTACGACAACAACACGGGTACGTCTTTATGACCAGGCTGCATTTCAGCTCTCAGCCAGCAGAGGGCCCTAAATACCACACTCTGCTCCTTCATAACATTACGAAGTGGACTGTAATTAATATTAACGGTTTGCTATGATGGTTTAAGACTGCAGGTTGTGCAAACGGTAAAAAAAAATTGAATTGGATTCATTTTCTTTCTTTTCTCAAAAGCTGAGATGCTGATTTCATTGTTATTTTAACAGGAAAGCCCATTCACTCGATGGTGGCCCATTTGGACGCTGTTACGAGCCTCGCTGTGGATCCCAACGGACTATATCTGATGTCTGGAAGTAAGCGTTTGTTTAACAGTTTAATTGACGGTGGCTCATGTGGCAGACGCCCTTCTCCAGAGGGACTTTCATTTTAATAGTTGAGGGTTAAGTGGCGAGATTTGAACTTGCGACCTTCCTCGACCTGAATCAGTGTGGTTATTACACATAAATAGCAGTGAGTGTTACTATGTTTGAGTTCTGATCAGAAGGTTATGAGTTTAAATCCCTACATCACCTACATGCTTCCAGCTTTGGGTTTGTAATTATTAAAAGACAAGGAAAAAAAAGTCATTGTAAAAATAATACCTAGGCTTGTGTATAAAAGTGTATTCTGATGTAATTTATTATAATATTAATAGAACCTATTTACTTGTGTTTGAGATTTCTGCTGTATCATTATGACTTGTTACATTACAATTATACAGTTGCTCATTGTGTAAAATTCCTGCCGATTTCTCGCCGTCTTCCAGGCCACGACTGCTCGATCCGCCTATGGAACCTCGAGAGCAAGACGTGCATCCAGGAGTTCACGGCTCACCGCAAGAAGTTCGACGAGTCCATCCATGACGTGGCCTTCCACCCGTCCAAATGCTACATCGCCAGCGCCGGAGCAGACTCCCTCGCCAAGGTCTTCGTATGAGCCTGGGACCCGCCCGCTTTCTTTAAACCCCGCCTGCTGGAAACAGACTGACCAATGACAGAGTGCCACGAATCGGCTTGGAGACCAACGAGCGGGGAACCCGTCTCCTCCCAGTCGCCTCGTCTCCTTTTTTCTCCTGTTCGTTATAACGGACGCCCGAGACGGGAGAAGAGCGCTTCAGGGTTCCCCCACGAGTACCTCCTATAGAATCCAGGCGGGCCTGGGTGCTCCACACGAGCAGGAACCATAGCCAATCTCGTTCGCTCGAAACGGGCGCGGACGAAGAGGAAACAAACGGCGTATCATGCGCGTAGCGACACTCCTGTCTAATTTTTCTCCTCGACGTCAAGAACCTCACGCTCTCACGGTCCCCCCTCCTCATCAATGGTCCGTGAAAAGAACCCACGTGTCGTGGAGGACGTTTCCTCTTTCTCCTTTTCTCTCCGCTTTCACGACTTGATAACTAACGACGATCTGCCTACCGTTTCATTTCTTTTTAAAAACAAAAACGTGCCTTTGCTTTAGAAAGGTCTTGAAAAATGTTTTACAGGTTTCTTTTTTTCCCCTGATGAGGGTTTTGGAAAAGGAACTGTAGGCAAAGTAAAGGGAAAAAAAAAATTCCGCCTGGGTGAGGACGTCGTCGTCCATTTTAACCGTATAGAACGTTGGATGTATAATTACAAATCCGTATTAATAAACAAATATATATATTTAGTCTTAAACCTTAATAGTCGGTGGGAATTTCGAGTGTTTTTTTTTATACTTTTGTTGGAGTGTGTGTGCGTGCGTGCGTGCGCGTGTGCGTGCGTGTGCGTGCGTGTGCGTGCGTGTGCGTGCGTGTGCGTGCGTGTGCGTGCGTGTGTGTGCGTGTGTGTGCGTGTGTGTGCGTGTGTGTGCGTGTGTGTGCGTGTGTGTGCGTGTGTGTGCGTGCGTGCGTGTGTGTGCGCGTGCGTGTGCGTGTGCGTGTATGCAGTGAATTTGCAGTGCTGGTTTTAGGAACCCTTATAAGTGAAAGCTCAATTGTTGTCCATCGTTGTTGGCTGCAGGTTACGTTGAAAGTATAGATGATGATCATGATGATGCTGATGATGATCCTCCTGTCTACAAATAAACACAAGGGTTTGTCGACTAGACGCACTTCCTTTCCCGAGTCTTTTATACTTGAACGCCGTCAGACCCTGCTGTGTCAGGAGGGTCAGAACTTCTCCGGCTTGGTCACGCAATGGTTCTGCATAAACGGCTCCTGAAATGAAAGGATTCGGAAATCGAAAGAATACATAAAGGAAATAATTTGGTACATTTAGAATTCAGTACATTAACATACAGCGTTTGACTGACGCTTTTATCCAGGGCAAATTATTTTTCTATACAACTGAGCACTTTAGAATGAAGGGCCTTGCTCAAGGGCCCCACATTGACAATAGCTTAGCTACTCCTTCCACAGTAGCGTCAGTCACGGTGACTCTAGCCAATCAGTGAGCCTCGTGTATGTAGATGACTGCAGACGTCTCTTTTCTTCACGTGTTACCCGGTTACGTGTCGTTATATTATATTATTATATTATGCCAGGAAGTCTCTCTTACAGTGACTTCAGCATGGGAAAGACTGTGATTCTGAAGTAAAACCAGAACAACGTCCCAAAACGGACGTCTCCAAAGTCGCGGCGAATAAATGAGATAAAAGCATTTTTTTTTTTTTTTTCAGCACGTGATATTTCATCTTCCCCTTTATCGCACTCTTTCTAGATTCCCACCAGGAATTCATTCCATTAAAGCAGTCTGTTAATTTTCATAGAGGTTCCTGAAGGTCACTCAAGCCTCCTTCTGTTCTCTGGTTCCTCACTCAGGATTTTGGAGGCATTCTTTCCAGACTGTTCGGTCGTAATCCAGATTAATAATTTAATAAAGAGGTTCTGTTGGTATCTTGTTGACATGACCGTGGCTCTTCATCAGGTCCGACATCATGTTCCTGAGTTCCATTGAACGACTAATGGACCTTTATACACTGGGTTTTGGAGATCTATATTTTGTTTCTTAAAGCGACTCGGTCAGTGTGACGCTGAAACACAGCGATTGAGGTAAGATGTTCTTGGGATTTGTTCCACATTGTGTATAAAGACTTCATAACACAGGCGCAGTAAGGTAGCTGAAAATTCCACAGATCCTGGAGCGAACCGAAGCACCGGGGACAACAAGCAGGTGAGACTGGTTTGGGCCAAGAAACACAAGGAATGGATCAGCGGAAAACCGTCTTTTGCGTGAACGAGTCCAAATTTCAGGTTTTTGGTTCTAACCCCTGTGTCTTTGGCCGGAAGTGTGTGTAAATTGAGAGATTTTGAAAAAGAGAAGGCATAAAGATGGATAAAGAAAGATAGACGTGTGTGTGTGTGTGAGATTGATGGCTTATTTTTTATGGTAATCGTCCCTCAGTGAGGATGTGATCAGAATTAAAGTGAAGCAGAAGCATAAGTTAGAAAGTCAAAGCTCATTGAGTTTGTATGCTTCTTTTTGTCATCACCATCAATAACCTTCATCATTATAAATCACCGCCACCATCATCGTGTTCTTTTTTTTTTTTTTTTTTAACACCGCTGCCATTTTTGTGTATGTTTTCAAGTTTAATAATAATAATAATAAAATGCACACAAAGTGTGAACCGGACACTAAATTAACTTGCGGTCCGCCACTCAATACGTTCCTGAGAAATTGAAACCTAAAAAGCTTTGCATTCGGTACACATTCGGGGCACGAAAGCCCACACTTTTCTACACCAAAATTCTGCTGTGTGTCTGCTGTTTACTTCAGATCAGAGATGTGTGTCTGGGCTCAAAACTACACTCCACGATTTCACGTGTGGATCAAAATGCATTCATGAGAAACCACTGCTGAGATTATTTTTACAATCGCAAATCAAGGTTTCTTTTGTAACAGTGTGTCAACTTTTTACATTTAATATATTATACATAGTTTAATATATTAAATTGCATTTGAATACATTTTAATATGGCTATGTGGTGAAAAAGCTCCCACTGCTCCTAGTACTGTAGAGTTACCTGTAAAAGGTAGTAGGTCTGGTGCGGCCTTTTAAATGTGTATTTTCTCACCTGTTCCCTTTCCCTGCTATTCCGCTCCTCTCCACCAGGGGGAGTGTGTCCCTTAGAGTCAGACACTAAACACTGTTTTACTACTAGACACTTGCAGAACCAGAAGAGGAGGAGATCATCACCCAGAGCGTCTCTCTCAGGACATTACATTACATAACAAATCAAACGTTCCTTGTTATTTTAAAGCATAAAACGTCACTGAGGAATGTTCCAGATCAATGTAAACACGTATACAGTATCAATGTGGATTCTGGAATCTGTATAAGGGGATCGATCTTTAAAAGCTGCAGCCATTCAAATACTCAGTGAAGATAACATTACATTCTGCTGCTCTGATTTGTTTAATTATTGAAATATTTATAATATATATAAATATGTGTGAGCTGCTCTGAAACAATTGAATGAATTTGAGAGTTCAGACTAAAGTTGACGCTTACAATCGGTTACACAAGAAACCTTGATTTGTGATGGTAAAAAAATAATCAGAATTGCTGAATCTCAGTTTCTCATGGCTGCATGGAATCACTAATTGTACTTTTAGAAAGTACTCCTAATATTAACTTGTGTATAAAAGACAACAGAATCACAGAAACGTCACAGACAAGATTGCAGACTTGCACGAGGCTGAAGCGGTCTACAAGACCATCAGCTAGAAGCTTGGTGAGAGAGACCGATGTTGGTGCGATAATTCGAAAATGGAAGAAATGGAAGAAGTCAATCGCCCTCGTTCTGGAGCTCCATGCAAAATCTTACCTCGTGGGGTAGGGATGATTCTGAGAAAGGTCATTGTTAAGCTTGTTAATGATCTCAAGGAAGCTGTGACCACAGACAGCAAGAAAACCATTACGCACCAAGGTCTCTCTGCTCGAGAACAGACCCGTCTGAAGTGCGAACCAACACCTGAATGATTCAGAGAAGGTTTGTATGAGAAAAATTGAGCTCTTTGGCATTATCTTGACCCGTCATGTCTGGAGGCAGAGAAATGGTGAATTTGACTACAAGAACACCATCCCTACTGTCAAATATGGAGGAGGAAACATTTTGCTTTGGGGCTGTTTCTCCACTAAGTCAAGTTTACTGTATTTCTATATCGCTTTTCACAACAGACATTGTCTCAAAGCAGATTCACAGAATTTAAGAGCAGTCCGATGGTCTTGTAGATCATTCCAGCCTTGTGCAGGGCCACAATCTTGTCCTTTCACAGCTCTTTGGTCTTGCCTACGCTGGTGGAGAGGTTTTAATGGAAGAGGTTGATTCTGTGACCGGAGTCTTTTATAAACGAGTTGATATTAAGAGTGTTTTCTTAAAGGGACACGACTAAATTGGGTCTGTGGGAGTCAGATGTCTTGTTGCGAGATCAAATAAGTAATTCACTCACGCAAATACTAATTATTTGTTTTCTTTTATGAATTTTTATTATATTCTGTCTCTCTCTGTTAAAATAAACCTACCATAAAATTATAGACTGTTAATTTCTTTGTAAGGTATTAAATAATTATAAGTATATACAACATGGTAAGCAAAAACTGTATACACCTTATAAAGTGAAACTTGTATAGTTTAATAAAGTTTTATTGTATAAACTGTTTGCTAACTTCAGGAAAGTCGCTCTGGATCTGTTCTGTTGTGGCTCGCAAGCATCAAGTTGCGCAATCAGCTCGCTTGCGACCTAATGATGGTTCAATTAAACCGGTGCGAAAAAACACTAACAGCAGCAAATAACAGCAGCAGTAAACGATCACTTTTTTTTGTCAGTGTTGTGGTTTTCACCTGATGATTATGCATTTGTACTTCAATGCATATTTTTTTTAAATTTTATTTTAATCAAGCCTGTTAGCTTACTGAAATCTCCGTATCTTTTATTTTTTTATAGCCTTTGTCTAATACAACAATTACCTTCCTTTTTTAAACGTGATTTCAAACCTGAGGGGGTGTACAGGTCTGATGTGTGTAGAGTTGTAGTGAGGTGTGTACTGGTCTGTTTATCTGTAGAGTTGTGTGTGTGTGTGTGTGTGTGTGTGTGTGTGTGTGTGTGTGTGTACAGGGCTGTTGATGTCTGTAGAGTGGCGGTGAGGTGTGTGTGTGTGTGTGTGTGTGTGTGTGTGTGTGTGTGTGTGTGTGTACAGGGCTGTTGATGTCTGTAGAGTGGCGGTGAGGTGTGTGTGTGTGTGTGTGTGTGTACAGGGCTGTTGATGTCTGTAGAGTGGCGGTAAGGTGTGTGTGTGTGTGTGTGTACAGGGCTGTTGATGTCTGTAGAGTGGCGGTAAGGTGTGTGTGTGTGTGTGTGTGTGTGTGTGTGTGTGTGTGTGTGTGTGTGTGTGTGTGTACAGGGCTGTTGATGTCTGTAGGGTGAGTGTGTGTGTGTGTGTGTGTGTGTGTGTGTGTGTGTGTGTGTGTGTGTGTATACAGGGCTGTTGATGTCTGTAGAGTGGCGGTGAGGTGTGTGTGTGTGTGTGTGTGTGTGTGTGTGTGTGTGTGTGTGTGTGTGTGTATACACGTACAGGGCTGTTGATGTCTGTAGAGTGGCGGTGAGGTGTGTGTGTGTAAAGGGCTGTTGATATATGTAGGGTGGTGTGTGTGTGTGTGTGTGTGTGTGTGTGTGTGTGTACAGGGCTGTTGATGTCTGTAGAGTGGCGGTGA